>NC_048909.1:1586243-1773121 GCF_011077185.1 Oxyura jamaicensis | reverse complement strand
TCATGTGCACCAGCACATGAGATGTTACCAGGTAAAAGTGACTAGTTCCCTTATGTATCCTTGCAATGAACTGCATCCAGGTGCCAGAGCACTGCAATTGCTTCCACCATGGCATTTAAGGTTAATAGTTTGCTTTGGGTAGAGAAGAAGCCCAGCTGGTCCAGAAATCAATGCTGAATTAAATCAGAGGCACAGGGATGGTTAGTGAAAAGAACTGAGAAACCGTAACAGGGGACTTCAGCAATAACTGGAATTGCCTTACAAGAGCCAGCTGAAGCAGACTGCTGTTAACACGCTCTGCCTGGTTACTGCTGCTCCGTTCCACTTCACTCGCACGTTGCTCTTGCCACCTCTCCCACTGCCAGCTGCTCCCCCACGCTGCCACGCCAGCCCAGGGCACTGTGCCCTCCCCAGGAACAACGCTGCTCTCCCGACTGCTTTCAGCAGCAGCATGTTTGTCTTGCACAGCTGCAACACTACCTTGGAGCAGACAAATCAGGGCTCTTAAGCGGATTTCTTTTCATCCATATTTGGGTTCTACAAGGATTTGTTGTGCCTGAGATATTTAACAGCAAGATGCAGGGATATAAGCAGACCAACACGTTTTTCAGTGCTTATCACACGTCTACTGGTAACAAACATCCACATCATATTTTCATTGCTTCCATGTCCACCTAGGCTAAGTCTAACAGCCTGTCCAGAGCTGGGGGCTCAGCAGTCCAGTCCTGGGAGCCAACCCACCTCTCACTTCTCTTGCAATTTGCTTGAATGCATTTCTCACTGGCTTCACTTGCTCCTTTATGGTCTTTATTTCTCCATCTTGCACACAGCACTGCCCAATGCAGTCATTAGAGAATATGCATGGCCAAACACACAGCCGCTGACAGCAGTGGTGATCCGTATTGGTTAATTTGCAATACCTTGGGGAAGAAAAGAATCCATATTTTTGGAGCATTCAGTTCCTGATGAGTAGGCACTTAATTACTCTTAGATAGTTACTGAATGCTAAACAATGTATTGCGAGTATTTCGAGCACATGCCCTGATCCAGGTAACCAATAAAAGGCTTTTGCAGGGCATTTCTAGAGAAGAGGTAACACGCTGGGATAAGCCTCAGCTGACTGATGCCTGTTCACAGCAGTGGAGATGCTCACTGAGCCAAACTCGTATCTGATACAGGCTGCCTTGTAACCTCGTGGGATGAGAAGTTTATAAATCAAGGCAGAATATATCCACAAGGCATAGACAGAAGCTTAAAAAAAATAGCCCCAAATTTATTACTGTTTTTAGCAGCCAAACTGATGATTAAAGCACCTTAGATTTAAAACCTCAGCTCCAGCACTGGAAGCAGAGTAACAAAGGGGAATCTAGATAAACTCCATTAAAAATACATCTGTCATCTCAGAAAAATACAGTTCAGAGAGCCAGTTCCCTCTTCCCTTCTAGACCACCTCAGCTAGACCTCTCTGCACCTGAAAATGAATAGAAAGATTTCAGATGTACACAAGATGGACTTGCAGTATTGTTTACAGTAGGAGAAATGAGATTAACACACTTATTTTTATTATTTTTATTTTACACCAGAAGGAGCCCAGGTGATACCTTCAATGAGAGTGCAGATGGGTGAGCTGGCTAGAGCCTACGGCACTGCAAATAGAGTAACAGCTTTTCAAGCAGCAAGGCTGAGCAGGTTCTCCTACAGTTTCAGTTCTGATGCATCCCATATGCCTGCCGCTGCCCTCAGGGCTGCTATGACACTGTCAGGTCTTCTCCTCATGGGGCACAGAGGCGGCATTGTAGCTGCAACACAAAGCTCCCCACCGTGTCAGCTCTGTCCTTCCCAAAACTGCTAACGTACCGCATCGCGTCCCAGCCAGCTCAGGGACGGACGGGCAGCTGACTGCACCACCCTGCAGGGCTGAACAGTTGTGGTAAAAAAGATAAAACAGGAAACTTATTCCAAATATTGAAACATGAGGCAGGGAGATTAAGAAGGAGGCAACAATTATTAACAAGTCAGAGAAGCATTTTAGCTGCTCGGTAGCTGGTGAGCTGCTGGTTAGAGACAAGAGCATCATGGCTGTGACAAGGGCAATGCTCAGCATGGGGTTATGGAGGCTGACCAAGCCAGCCCCGCCATGATGTTACCGGGTGCTCTGACCCCGACTGCACGCACTTCTCAGCAAATCCACAGGAAAAGGCAAGGCCTGCTTCTGCGAGGGAACAGCTCTGCGAGAAATGGCGGTCACTTAAATATGACAAAATGGTTCCAAACAGACTTTTATGAGCTGAAATGGGTCTAGAAAACAAGTGAATGTTGCTGGCGTTGCCTCACGGTTACTCTCAGGAGCCTCCTATCTGGGCCTGTAACATCAGCACGAGCAGATGAAGTGGTTCCTGCGAGGCACGACCCAGGGAGCAGAAGGCAGCTACCGCCGGCGCCTCCGCATTTCCATGGGAACTCCCTGACCTCCGTTCCCAGTCACCTCATGGGCACCAACACATTCTGAGCCAGGTTTAGGACACATCCACACCACACCTGTGCAGGCTGATGCCAGAAGCAGCCCAAAACCTGCTGGGATGAGATTTAGCATCCCCACCCCACCCCTGCAGCAGGCCAGGCTGCAGGGCCAGGCCCACGGCTGGGACCCATCCGGGGAACAGGGGAAGCCATGGAGAAAAAGGCAAACTTACCCTGAATCAGGCCCCACCGGCAGCCCCATGGCCCAAACAGCGGCTCAAAGGTCCCTCTTAGACCACAGCCCCAGCTTCATTGAAAGCACAGCTCACAGGGTGCTCACTAGACCTGAAGCACCTGCAAAGCCTCGCACTGGAGCTTCTCCAGCTCACTGAGAGTTCCTGGCAGTGTGAGAAGCCTACTGTAAGTTCCTGACAGCATGAAACCTCTCTGCCACATGGCTGCTGCCCTCCACGCACACACACACACCTGTTCCCCTGAAGCAGCAAAGGTCAGGGTATGAACACAGGCATTTGCTTCCGTGAAGCATGTGCACATGGCATGGCAGCCTCAGCAGCCTTCTCTCACCATCATTACCCATTGCTGTCTGGCTTGGGGAAGGCTGTGAGCTGCCCATTTCTCCTTATGTTTTCAGTGTTTTCACCGCTGGCTGAAACGTTGTGCACAAATAAAGGTAAGAAGCAAAGATGGCTTCTTTGAACTTAAAAAGAAGCTTCTTCCAGTTTCAGGTAACGATCCGTTTTGGTCTGTGCTGATGCAAAGCACGTGGAGTACTCACACTGTTTTTGCTAATAACCACAGCGAATTTGAGTCAAGATCTGCTAGGCAGCTCTGGCCCAAGGCCCATCACCTCTGCAGCGCTACGCACACCTTTTACTTGCTGGGATCTTTCTCTCCCTTGCTCCCAGAGCTTTTCACATACAACTTGCCCACAGCAAGCAGCCCACAGTGGGGCAGCCCAGCACTGCACCCTCCAGAGACAGCCCCAGTGCTCTGGCAGCAGCAGCTGCCCTCCAAACAACCCAGCTCAGCAAAACAGAAGCTGCCTGCTTAAGAAGCACCAGCACAGCTCCTTCCTTCCCTCTGCAAAGGATCCTTGCACCTGAATCCCACCTCACTGGGATTCATCACTGCTCACCCCAGGCAGGAGGAGGTATCTCAAGTGCTCCACTTGCCATCAATTTTAACTTTATTGCCCCACGTCCTGGGCATCTGCTTCCCCTCATGGTTCCAGTACATGGGTATAAAGGAATTTAAACTGGTACCTCAGTGTAGGGGTCTCTGATGCTTACAATGGGAGAAGGAGACTCTGGGAATCTCCAAAAGTCTTTATCCCATGAGCACTCGTGAATCTCTGAGTGATTATTTCTTACACATTTTACTATCTCCAGCTTTTTTACATTCACCTTTTACAACATTTTAATCCTTTTCCCTGTCAGTCTTCTAGGTCTGTCCCTAGGGACACTCACTCCTACACTAAAGTCATTCCACAGACAAGATGGAAAGTCTCTGGAAGGTGCCAGAAAGCTACAAGAGTCAGGAAGGTCTCAGACAACAGCGCTGTAGTCAGAATGAATGCTGAATGCAGGAGAGCACTCGTCTTGGGAGCCCTTCCAGACCTTCAGTCTACATGAATAAGGCAGCAAAGAATAGAGGCAGGAGATGCATCAACACCTCTGCACCAGACCCTTAACAGATCCATGTCTTTTCAGCTGCAGCTGAGCCCAACCCTCTTCCCACCACCCCCCTCCCCCCCCCCAGTTCCACAAAATAACCTAAGGATCAATGGGAAAAAAACACTGAACAATCCCCAGGGGCCAAGTCCTCTGACAGCAACACATACCCCACTGCCAGGCCTGCTGCAAAAGGGAAGCAAAGAGAATAAAACAGTATATTGCCACCTGTGCTATAACCAGACAGAACACAGTCAGAGTACCCCAAGCCAAGCAGGAGGAGAAGAGGTAAGTGTTCCTCCCAAGGCACCTGGAAAAACCTCCTCCAGAATAAGACATCAATGAGTTCCCAGGGCTAGTTACACATTGTTTCTAATCCATGAAGTTCTCAGGCCTCACATCAGGAAGAATCAGAAACCATAACCAACAATACTCTCCCCCACCCTTTTCTTGCTACACCCCGCAGTCCTCTATGTCTTGCGCTACGTTCAATTCTGTACCCACTGCCCTAGCGACAGAAGTAAATCATGGACAGAGTGCAATTTTATTGAAAACAGAAGTCAAACTGCCTTGCAAGTAAATCACCCCTCATTAAAATGCTCAGACACTGCAGCTGGCCCATCCTACTGCTATACAATCCCTCTGAAGTTCTCTGTTACTAACTTCTCAAAGCCATTCTGCCACATGCACACACACATGCACTCCAAAGGAGCCACTAGAGATAGACTCTGGGGCATAAAACTTACCACCAAAGAAAAAAACTCTTTGATCTGTAGGGCAATGTGAAGTAAGAGGTGGGACTGCAAAAGCTGTTACATCATCCCCTTTAAATATACAAAATATACAAAAGTCAAACCAGAATGGATGATCCTCGGAGAACAACGTGCAGCAAAAATGGAGTAATTTGAGGCAGCCTCTGCACACTTGGCATCTCCACACAGATGGTGGATCTCCTGTGTCTGCCCGGGGAGTTAGAGCTCCTCCCTTCTGCCTAGGAGCTGAATCAACAGGTAAAGCAGCAAAAGCATTGGAATCCCGGACTCACACCCATCTTGTTTTCTGCATGAGGACTCGTCCCTTTGCCAGCCCCTCTGCAGGGAGAGAAGAGGTTCTACCTCCTGGATCCGCAGAAGAGGAGGATCCTGCCCTTCCCTCCTTCTCTGCTGTCCCACTGATGGCTCTGTCACTTTGCCCTTCCTCCTCCTCCTCAAGGACCACCATCCCGCTCCCTCACTGCATTCAACAATGACTTGAAACGCCACTCAGTAGCTGCTTAAAAGGTTTTTTTGTTCTTGGTGTTTTTTTTTTGTTTGTTTGTTTGTTTTTGTTTTTTTTTTTTCCTTTTTCGGACAATAAACTACTTAAGTCAAGGCCTGTCTCCTTCCATTCACATTTAGGCTAGAGCCTTAATCCCTGCCACAGTCTGCTGACAGCACAGGGAGCAGCCACACATACACCTGGGGTTATCACAGCAGAACACAGACCTGTGCCATCAGGTAAAACACAGTAAAAGCCCAGAGCACTACCAGCAGAGACATACAGGCACTGAGGGCTCTGTTCTTCAGTGTGCTGAGCTTCCTGGATCTAAGCCACCAACACACACAAGTGGGATTAACTACAGGATACCAGTGGGCGTGTGCAGCCACGACAGTGCTTCTTCCCTGCTCCCTTCAGCCCAGCTGGCGAGTTGGAGCAGATTCAGGTACTCCTAGATATGTGCTACATCTTCAACTAGTGTCGAAGACATCCTTCATTTGTTCCGTGGGAGTCATCGGATCGAAGCTAATCGTACAGCTTAAGCACTCTGCTGAGCCAAAGGTGAAGTGTTCAGAAAGTTGCAAACAACACTGAGATGCATGGAATTTCTGCAGGAAGGAAAGAGTTGAGTTCTCTCTTACTGCACAACTGGGGTGAACAAAAGGGAGACAGATTTTCTACATTCAACGTTTTCATAGAATAGCAGCCTTCCTACCATAGTTATTTATAAAGAAATGCTACAGACTGTGTTAAATTATATGCTGCAGAATTTCAAAAGATGACTTTAGAAGTGATTTTTTTTTCTTCTGTAAGCATTCAGAGTCATTTCTAGGGAATTTTACTGATTTATTTCCAATTTAATACTGACAGATCCCATAAGAATTTTGGTATATGCACATGTACCTGTCTCTGCTCGATTCTTAACTATGGCAACTAAATTCACTTGCATTCAAAAAGGAATTCTTGTTTTGCCTGCAGGAAAGGATGAGCAAAGGCTCCAGCTGACAGAAGCAGCTGCAGAAATGGCCACCATAGAGTCTGCTTTTGCCATTCTGGAAAGTCTCCTCAGATCTGCCTCTGCAGTCTGTCCAACCCTCTCCTTCCTTCTGCCTCAGACTCCTCATCTCAGCTACATTAAACCCCAACCTTTTCCTACCCTTTCTTCTCCCCCATCACCACAGGTTGTTCTTAGATCAAATGCTGTTAACAAGTAATGTGTCACTGGAGTTTTCCAAGCCTGAAAAAAAAAATCCAAGAAAACAGCAGTGCATTGTGTAAAAGCCCTTCCATTCACAAAGCTAGCACAACTCGGCCAAGGACAACTTGAAGGTCATCAGCGCAGATCTTAAGAAAAAAGGAAAGGACTCCTTCACCAGGCTGTCACACACTGGAGTGACCGGGCTTGCTCTCTGAGTAAGAAGCTTTTCCTGCCTGTAGAGGTCTAAATAAAAACATATTTATGGTTTACATAAGATGGTAACGTCACTCTGCATTGCATTCTATCTGAAACTCTTACAGGGGATAAAGTTGTTAATGTTATAGAACAAACTATTATCCGTTCACACAGGATTTTCTATGGATTCCACAGGATTTTCTAATGGATTTTTGTAGTGAATTTAATGCCTGCAAAACATTTTCTTTCCTCACTGAGAAGGCGCAGCCCTGTTACAAGACAAGTGAGTTTCTCTCATGCCCCCCTGTCCATCAAGTAGAACTCATCATAGGCTGACAGGGACAATTTCTGTATCTAAAGAATTAACACATTAGCTAGCATATGCTGGTGTCCTCAGCTAGAGGAGGCAAATGGCTTTTTAACCCCTGCTGAAGCAAACCCTGGGAACAAATCCAAAGGTTACCTTTGCCAGCAAAGACAGATTGCAGAACACATACTACGCAAGTCAGCTAACACATCAGAAATTACTTTTTTTTTTATTCCTCAGTGAAATTAAGACCTAAGAGTGACAAACCAGTGCAGAAGTCTTGTGCAGTGTGGTCTTTCATTCTTCAGCTTAAGTTTCTTCCAAGGACATCAGCTCTAGGGGCAAGTTTATGACAGGGGACAAGGACAGCTCCACTAAGACTGAACTTGTCCCCACAGCCCACCCAACACTTGGGTCACCAAACTGCCTTTCCTCCTCCAGGAGGTCACACAGATCCAGAGGGTGACTCCTGTCTCTCTGCAGCCGAGATCTCACACTAACCCTTTATGATAAATCAATGTACTTTAATTCTTAGGCCTATTAATAAATAGGTGCATGCACATACAGATAGAAACAACGCATGTCTGCAAACTCTTACCTGAGCCATTTCTGCCTTCGGGGTGGTTTTGTGAAAGATACTCTCCAAAAGCCCTTGCCGCTCTGCAGATCCAAGCACCACAGAAGGCAGCAAGAAGAGAAAAAGAGATGAGTAATGGTTAAATGCCAAAGAAAGAAGGAACAGTTCAATACACACTGCTGCTTTCCCTCAGCTTCAGGTGACACCAACTTAAACAAGCTTCAGTAACAGTGCAGGCTACTCCATTAATGCGCCTCAGTTTTCCCCTGGCCAGAGCATTTCCTTAAACAGAGTTGGATTACAAAGACAGGACTGGTTTAGTCTTCAATTTCTCTGCTAAGACTGAAAATGATGAAATGCACCTGTGCTAAGCTTGGTCTAATTTCTGTGGTGCCCTTATCTCCCAGCTAGGAACTGGACCACTGCCTCCAGCCACCCTGAGCGACGCTCCTCCCTGAAGCCCAGGGGAGAAGGTATCTCCAGCCCAACTATCACCCCAGCCTGCCTTTCTGCTCTGGTTCTGGATGCTCCCATCTGTGAGCAATCACAGCTCAGATATTCATGCTAACACCCATTTCACCTGCCTTGACCCTAAATTCTCAAGCACTAACTGCATCAAGATTACTGGACAACCTTATGTGAGAGACTCCACAAAAGCAGTTCCCTGTTCTCCGATGGATTTAGGTCCCACGGATGACTGATTTTACTGAAATATATGCACACTCAGCCAGGCAGGGTGAGCTTAACCCTCATTACACATCAAGGCCCACGTAAGACAGCAAACCTATGAATATTCCAACCTGGAAAAAGCTTTCTGCGTTCAGCCCACACATGAAAGGGAAGGTCAAGGCATGCACTCCCCAATGTAACACTGGGTGGAGGCTCGCAGACAGCGGGATCAAACAGGCACCCCCCTCCGTGGGAAGCCAAGATGAGTACTCTCAGCCTGCGAGCACACTGGCACCTCTTGCAGGGGGAGGTGATGAAGACGTGGCAATAGGGAAGACTCTTCGTGTCACAGCATCATGTCCACCAGCCTGCTCCTTCAGGGGTGCTCAGCCACAGAAAACCCCCCTCCAGCTCAAGGTGCACCAACAGGCCATGCTCAGAAAGGCCACTCAATGCCTAAGTGCAGAAGGGCTTTGACCTCCAAAACAACCTTCTGCTACCCAGCGCCGCACTATATCCCAGTCTGGGTAGCCAGGATTTTCTCCTACTGCTTTTGTACGTCCCCTCCCAAAGGGACAAAAGCTAAAAGCTATCTCCCATAGCGACTAGGGCTGGATGGAGTGGGAAGTCCATTTGTCATCCACAGCCAGCAAAGGGGATCGATATGAATGATGAAGAAAGAGAGCAATTTAATCTCTCTGGGACTGAACTTCAGCACAGCCAAGTGCAAAACGCTTTGGAGCAGTGCAGCTGGAGCTGTGCAAGAAGCAAGGTTTAACCTCTGCGTCATTATAGGCTAACATATGGAGCTGAGGCTCTTCTGTTTCTAGACTCCTGCCCGTCTAGTACCAGGCTGTACCTTTAGACACCAGCCTGGGGTGACAGTTGCCCAAACTGTCTTGCCCAGTGCCTACGCACCCCCAAGACGGTCACACACAGGCTGTGTCACACGGAGGAGCTGTACAATTAGGGCAGCAGTCTACAAAGCACAAAGGGATGACTGTCATGGTTCACCCACCTGTGAGGACAAGTGCCTCATGGCTGTTCCTTGTCCCCATTACCTTTCCATCAAGGCAAGACGCAGGACTTGGTCTTGGGACAACAGACAAACGCAAATCTGGGAGCTGGAGCATGGCACCACCAGGCCATGGCTCTCCTCCTGAGCTGCTCTCCACTCCAGCTCAAAAGGGGCTAAGGCTCAGCCAGAAGCCACGGCTGGTCTCACTTAGCGCTGAAAATAGCCTTGCTTCCAGCAGAAGGCTGGGCTAGGGACTTCCAACATTCCTTCAGTGAGGACAACGGGACACTTCTATCCTTGGAAAAGACTTTGAAGTTTCTCTTGTGCATCATCAGTCACTCCATTGAGAACAATAATAATGAGCAGATTATCAGTGAGAGAGCACAGGGATTTATGCATAAATATATTCTGAACTATGAAGATAAAACTTAGTTTGTAACTAGTTCAAAAGCTCCAAGAGCATCTATTGCTATACTCCTCTCATCTCTGCCAACCCAGCTGCCCTAAAATCTGAACCAAGGCTTCTTCCTTCGCTTGCAGACTGTGGGCTCCCGACCTGCAAGCGGCTAACATGGAGGCAGGGAAGCGCTGCCGCCCTCCACCCCACTCGTTCCACAGCAAGAGCAGCGTCGCTCAGAACCAGAGCACGAGTTTAAAGGTGCTCTGGAGCCTCCCATTTCCCCAGGCAGCAGGGTTAAATCCTGCACGCCAGAGCCCCCTGACAACAGGCAACTGCCCAGAGCCCTCCTCACAGAGCAGAAGCCCAGTCGAGGAACACAGAGCTACTCAAAACGCTGCGGCTGATGCCAGGCTGAGCCTGCAGCTGTGGTCCTGCTGCTGCACTGCTCTTGCATGCTGCTGGCCAACCCACAAGCAAACGACCAGGGACACTCGATCACAGTTCTCCAGTGACAGCCAATGAGCCAGAGAAGCCCGCACAGAACAGTGTGCATCGGGGGTTTTCCAGCCAATTACACTCCAAACTTCTGACTAATTTTTTGCCTATTATCTCAGTGGTTCCCTTCTACATTCCTGCCTCCCATGTGCCATCGGCTTCTCCTTGGCTGTGCCTCAGCTGATCTCCCACAGATGTCTGCGTGTGCCCTTTGCCAGGGGCACTCTGATGGCCACGCTTGCTCCTTATGCCTGGCCTTGCTTTGCCAAGCCTTTTGTGCTCCTTCGCTGCCTCGCTGTGCTCCGCCACCCCAGTTGCCACTATTATCAGTGTGCCATTTACTTCATCTCCTCGGCTCTCTGCTGACACAATCAAAATAAAGTCAGAGCAAAATCCAGACAGATGGTAACTGCTCTATTCACCCCATTCTTTTTATCAGCACACAGTATTAACGCAGGCTGCACGATCAGTTTTCTCTAAGCTCAGTTCTGCCCCTCTATCACAGGCACCACCGCCAAAGTCCATCGAGCCTACTCGTGGCATTGGACAGAAACCATCCAGCTGGGCTCAGAGTCGAGACACCCAGGGACAAGTTAACTTGTAAGAGAGAAAAGAAGGAAACCTGCTTCACCCAAGTGACATGAAGCGCAAGGTGCCTCACAGATACACGGCAGATGAGCTATAACCCTGCGAAGGCAGCATACAAATGAGCAGGTAATACTGAGATGTAGTCAGCTGATGGCATGACAAGTTCAGCCCTGACTCATCTAGAGGGAGGTTTTCATTTTGGTGGCAGATCAGACCTGCACACAACACAGCCAGTACAGTGTGGTTTAGCAGGACACCAAGCAGGGACCGCTGCCTCTGTACGCTGAGCTATTGACCGTAACCAGCAAAAACAAGACTGCCGCTGCCTCAGAGGGAACGCTACCATCTTCTCAGGCTGCTTCTCCATCAGAATGACTTCCAGGCTGCACAGGGTGGGATGGGGTAGTGCGACACTGGCAGCAAAAGCAGCTGCCCCTCTGCGGGTGTTTCTCAGTACTCATGGTACACTAGGTGCCAAAGCTGGACTCAGGTCTGGAAGAAAAACAGACTGAGAGCTTGTAACGAAGCACAGAAATTTAGACAAACATTTGCTAGAAGGAGGAAAGCGGCCAAATAACAGAGATATCAATTACAACGTGATGAGCATGGAATAGCCTTTATGTCTCTGAAATAATCACATCAACAGGATAGAGGGGGCCTTGATGCCTACTGGCAGCTCTGAGAAATTGATGCACACAAATTTATGCACTCTGCTAAACTGACACTGAACTGAGAGGAAAAAATGTGTATTGAAACACTCGGCGATACATGAAAGCCCCGTGATAACTCCATTTCAAGCACTGCTGCAGGATAAGCGATACTTAGAGTATTTGGGAGGATTATATAGGAAAATAAAGAACATCCACCACCTTCTTATGTGTCCTCAGAAGTACTTACTGCCCAGAGCAGGAATCTGTTGTGACGGTGTCTGACAGTGCTGCACCGCAGGAACATGGGAGCGAGACCTCCTGCCCCAGCAGGACCCACGTCCTACAGCAGCAGCCCTGATCGCCACCAGGCAGGGAGGGGAACACCGACAGCATGCCCACAGAGAACAGCGCAGTCATTACAGACTGTTGATGCCTACGTTGTTTAAACCCGATAGTAACAATTCCCCAACAAAAATTAGTCTTCTGTCATATTTGCGTACCTGGAAAATTTAAAGTTCTCATTCAAGAAAGGGAAATTGGAAGTCACTGATGAAACTTAAAGTCCCCACAGTCTTGGGGGAATCGATGTTCACAAAGCTCTGGCAGGAGGAACGAGGACAAAGCAGGAAGAAGATAAAGAAGAACGTAACTGAAACATGAAAGAGTTTGTACCATTCACAGGAAAATTCACAGTCAGAAAAAAGGAATCTAGACTGCATGGAGAACCCTGATCTCAGCCAAGAAATTACTCACGTGGTAAGAAACCTGAGGCAAGGAACACATTCAGCATTACAAGATATGCCCTTTCTCAGCAACCAGATCTTTGTGGCCTTGTTTAAGAGCATCCTCTGGACGCCTCTGGTCAGCAGAGGGGAAGTGCGATCAAATCCTCCTCCCTCCAAGGGGTACCTTGGACCAGCCACCAAGGTCCTGGGTAAGACAAAGCACACGCTCAATTCATGCATTTCTTGTGCTAACTGTAACAAGGAGAGGTGCTTCTGGAACACCCAGCAAAACTCTCCTGTCTTACTTGCCCACACTAACACCCCCTCCCCAAGGAAAGCTGCAGGCCAGAGCCATGCAAAGTGGACCTGAAGGGAAAGACTTGGTTTATTGCCACATCTGGGGTGCCAGCACTGTTCTGTAGGGGCCAAGGCTACAAGGAGGGAGGCAGGCCATTTCTTAAGGCTTTGGATCATCTGTGCCCTTGAAAGCATGCCAAGGAAACCAAGGAGAGTGTGTCAGATGCTTCTTGGCCAGGACCCTGAGGAGAACCGCAGCAGTCGGGGAGCTGCCGGAGGGGCAGCACCAAGGACTCGAGGACAACCATGCCATCCCCGCCACCTGTGTTGTGTCCCCAAAACTGCAAGGCCAAAAAGCACACAGGAAGGAAGCAGGGCAACAGCGAGATCTCACGTCCATGCACCTCAAACCCGAGCAAAACACTACTACCAGGTGAGCGTTGCCGGCCGCAGGATGGGTGCACTGTGCTGCAGCTCTCTGAGAGGACAAGGCTACAGAGACCACAGCTGGCAGCACCACGGATGCCCTCAACAGGACTCACACCGAGCAACTACGCCATTATTTTTGAGAGCCACTTAAAAGAACTAACGCACAACAAACTGCATGGAGCTTAATTAATTCTCCTGGGACAGGAGACTCCCCTGAGATGCTCTGCAGAGATTTTAATTAAAGAATCTAGGGAGCTTGCACCTTCTGCTTAAATCGCATTACTCACAACAGCAAACAAATGATGCTCCCTGCTCAGTAAAACGGGCAAATGCGCACACATACTCCAGCCATGCATAATAAAAATATATTAGCGGGCGCTCGGACTTACAGTAAATTTCAGGATCTGATTTCTCCTCTCAAAAAGTCACCTGCCTCAGGTGAAATATTAACAGGGTAGAGCTCAGGATGTGCAGAGAAACAGTCCCTGAGCATCTCCTGCAGCACAAGAGCAGGATCCCACAGCTGCCTACACAAAAGCGCAGGGGACCCGACCATTGCAGTGCTGTTACCAGCGCAGGTAACCCAAGTGCCCAGCCCTCCTGGGAAGGACGGAGTAGCCTCTCTCTGTAGCCTTACCTACCGTCCTGCAGAGTCCTCTCTGTAGATAAAGAAGGACATGTAGGATGCATGGAGGAGGACCCAGGGCAGGGCAGAGAGGATGTGCCTGCCCCAGGAAGCCAAGAGGAAGCCCTTCAGCGGGCAGATCGACACTGCTGTAGAAATGTCGAGGGTGGCTGGGACCGAACAAGCCCAGGGCTGAGATGCCTGGTGCGGCAGGAGGCAAACCAGCAGCGCCTGCTCCCCACCAACACCCTCTTCACACAAAGCTACAACCCACTGAGCTCTCAACACGTTTTCTGCCCTCCCCAAAGGTTTTTATAGTGAGGCATTTCTAAGGCAGGTTATGAATGTGGAGACAGAGGAGCACCTGTCCAGTGCCATAATCTATGTGCACAGACACCCCTCAGAGACCTTACATTCCCTAGCCCAAACCCACCCACCCAACCTTCCTGGTCAAACCACCACCAGGCACCTCCGAGCTCCCACATAGCGGCAGCGTGCTGATAGCTGCAGCAGGTATGTGGCAGACCAGAACCCCCAAGACACCTCCTGGACTCTGCAGAGAAGACACTACACGAGTAGTATCTGCCCATCCTGATGCGGGCATTTGTATTCAAAGCGCGTTCGCTGCTCTCGAACACCCACACTACCATTTGAAATCTTCTCGCCTATTACAGAATACGTTGTTTGTGTGACTGCCTGTCTAATCCTACTCCCAGAGCCCCATTACAACATTTATGGTGCGTTTTGTGTCATTTCTTTACATCCACTTGGCTGACATCTGCCAAAGGGAATTTCACTGCCAAGTCTTTGAACACCATTGAAAGCACTCACGTTTGCAGTTACGAACACGGTGCAGCATAACGTCGGGAAAAGTTCCAGGTTCTGCCTGGACAGCTTTCTCCAGATGCACTCCAGACTCTGAACGATGGATTTCTTTACAACGCAAACACACAGCAACATATAGACATCTTTGGATGCGTTCCCCTCATGCCATAAGACGACATCCTTCCTTTTGGCACAGCGGAGATGCCATAATGCTGAGCTATAGCCTCCGCGAGGTGACTGAGATCTCTCAGCAGCACGCATCAAGTCCTACACACGACTCCGGGTTATTCTAACGCAATTTTGTCTAACACAAAGGAGGCGTTATGTAACGCAGCTGAAAAGTTTATTTCTTCCCATTTTTCTCAGCAGCAAGGAGCTCGCCTGGGTGCAGCAGGCTCTGACAGACCTGCCGGTTACAGGGCCGTGCTGGGGGAGCGGCTGGCCGCCGAGCCCGTGCCCCAGGTGCTGTGACGCTCGCCGCAGCGTGGCAGAAGGGTCACTGCCGTCCTTCCAGGCAAAGGGCACGGGCACAAAGCTCGTCTGCGGTAGCTTTGTAAACTTAAGCGTGACCAAGCCCCAGATGCATTTTCGAGGATCTCCTGTGCTCGAGGCTAGGAGCACCGGGACCAGACAATCAGCAGAATTCTGCACTGTAGGACAAACGGCGCGGAACCAGGACAGGCGCAGCGGGGAGCCCAAGTCCCCCGGCCGGCCGGGGAGGCGGCTGAGGACACTGCGGGAGGGGGCAGACGCGGTGGGTCCGGGTTTCCACGCGGGTGGGTCCCCACTCAGAGGCAGGAGCCCCCTTGAAGAAAGCCGCCGACTCTGCCCTCGGACACGCGGGTGGCGTGCGAGGCACTGCCCGTGCTCCCAGTTCCCTGAGAGCACCGGGACCCGGCCCTGCCGAACCCTCCCCCGGCCCCTCCGCAGCCCTGCTCCGGCTCACCTCGCCCACGGCCGGGGAGCGCCCGGCAGCCGCAGCGGGGCCGCAGGGGCTCCCCGAGGGCTCCGGGGGAAGGACGTGGCCCGGGGGTCGGCGCACCGAGCCCGGGGTGGTTCCCGCCCCGCCGCCACCCACCTCACTTTAGCCGCCACCGACGACATGGCCTCGTTCCTCAGCGTCTTCCTTTTGGACACTGCTGTGCCCATATTCGCGCGGGGGGCAGCGCTCATCGCACGACCCCGCGGCTGCCCATGCCGCGGCGGGGCCGGCTGCCGGCTCCCTCAGCGCCCCGCCATGGCGCGGCGGCGGCGCCCCCCGAGCCTCCCCGCCCCGCCGCGCTGCGCTGCCCCCGGCGAGTGCGGAGCTCCGCCGCGGCCGCTGCCTCCTCATTGACTGCGGCAGGAGGGAGGGCCCGGGCGCTGCCCGCCGCCCAGGAAGCGCCGCTATATTTGGCCGCCGGCTCCCTCCTCCGCCCCCGCCTCCTCCTGGCGGCTGGCGGCGGACGCCTCGGGCCGGGCAGTCCCTCGGGAAGGGTCCCTGCGCCGAGCCCCCGCCGGCTTCTGCTCGGACCTGAGGTGAATTTGCAGCCCCCGAGGACGGTCGAGATCGGGGGGCGCTTCCCCAGGCTCCCGGCAGGGAACAGCTCCGTCACCTGCAGCCGGCTCGACCTCGAGCCGCCGCCCTGCTCTGAGGGGAACGGAGCCGCCCTGGCCGCAGGTGGCCGCTGGCCAAAGCAGGGGGTTTATGGGGGGGTTGGTTCCCACAGACCGCCCTCGCACCCCGAGCCGGGGCCGTGAGGGGACCCCGAGTTGGGCCCCCCACGGGCTCAGGGCTGTGCAGACGGGGACCGCGGGTCAGGCCTGGCCACGGGAGTCCTGCCGGCAAGCTTCGCCGCAGAAGGGTCGATGCAAACACGCATTCACCTCTCTTAATTTCAGCCTCGCGGGGAACGTTTGCCACCAGCCCCGAGCAGCGCCCGTAGGGGCACAAGAGGTGACCAGAGGCAGCAGAGCCACGAGGGGCCTCGTCCGAGTCCTCCTCGCCCCCGCTGCCACCCACCACAGCAAACGCCTTCCTCGGGGTCATCGGCTGCTAGAGAACAAACCCAGGGCGAGGAGCTTCCCTCCTGACCTGCTGCTCCCTCAGCAAAGCCCCGACACGTTGTCAATTCACGTGTGTATGTCTTGATCCCAAGGAGGGTCTGGAAAAGTGCTTTTCCTGCATACAGTAGATAAAAATATGCTTTTCAGGGCACCTGAGTCAGTGGGGACGGTTCGTTTTTAATTATTATTCACTGTATATGCAGAAAAAGCACTTGGGCTGTCCCACTGACTCTGCAAGTCTTCCTTGTATGGAAGAAAGTTTGGGAAAAAAAAAAAAATCCTTCAGCCCTCTCTCTCTCTCCATAGACTCCAAAGTAAAATCTGAAAGAAAACAGACTTAATTTGTTAAAGTCTTCATGCAGCTATTTGGTTCTATTAACCTACCACTTGAAAAACAAAGCAATTCACACAGAGAGCAGAAAACCTGGCTCCTCTGGCGTGTACAGACACAAGGACCTGCACAGACAATATGTGAATAACAAATCTGCAGAAATGTGTCTTTGCGTAGATACCAGCCGCGAGCAGAAAAGTTCCCTGTGTGCAGAATGAAGACATCACCGTGCTCTTTAGCTTAGACCACCTGACTGAAGGAGAGGTACTAAGTGACATCAGCCTCTCCGTCAGTGCCACCAAAAGAGCTGGTCGCCGTGTCCTGTTCGCTCAGTAGAGCCGCCCTTGCAGGCAAGGGTCACGCTCTTCCTGGGGGGTTTGCAATCCGAGCAGGATGAACAGGGCACAGCTGTCACCCAGCACTGAACTGAGTGATGAGACAGCTTTAAACATTGCAGTCTCAATCCAATGTGCTAATACTGGAGAACAGGTTTTAGGGCAGGTACGCCTCAGTCCTGCGTGTTGGAAGTAAGAGTGGTAGAGCTGCTCATCTAATTTGATGACCAGCTTTGCTTCACACCACTGAAAACAGAGACACACGGATCTAGAGGTGCACACGCTGCCACAGCAAAGGAGGAAAGAGAAATACATGGGAATACTTTATAAATAAACTCAGCCTAAGCCTTTGAACTGTGTTTCCCCTTTTCTTTTTCAGAAATATAGGAAAAATGTTCTTTATTTCATAATATTTTTATACGTTTAAATATTTCGCCAGTTGTTGCAAAGGGTTTTGTTTTGTTTTGTTTTAAATGCAAACAATAAATCATCAGATTTTCTACCCTACCCCTGACATAATCCCCATCAAACCTACCTGGAAATACCCCAAAGTTGCTATTGGTGACATTGTTCAGGTACAAAACAGAACCCAGCATCAATATATTGAGTTTGTTCCCATGGAAGAGGACTCCCATTAAATTTCTGCTCCTAACAATCACAAGCCCTACTCCCCTTCTTTCTTGTATAGTCGTGCCACCAGTGTTTCTACAACAGAAAGTAAGACAGAACACACCTGTTTTTCAGGGAGCACCTTATAAAAAGAGAACTGTAGAGAACATGAGCCATACAATCAGCTGCAGTGAGGGAAGCAGTGTTCAGTACTGTCAGTTCCCAAAATTAAAAAGCAGGGATGTCTTCACCTTCACCCCATTTTCAGACCACTACCTCCCACAGCTCTGCCTCCTGGAGCTCTTTGAAACTCTCCTTCCATCTCTCCGAAGGTCCAGTCCAACACAGGGCTCACTTCAAAGGCACATTGGTGGCTCAGGGCTTGGGCAGATGGATTTTAGAGATCTCCAGTGATGGAGATGCCACCACCACTCCTGTCCATGTCTCAGAAATACACCATTTTCACAGGGAAGGATTTTTTTCCATGTCTCTAATTGTAATTTCCCTTGTTGCAATTCACGCCCCCTGCCTCTTGGCCTGTGCACCCCTGAGAAGGGCCCAGCTCCATCACCCTGTAGCCCACCCAAGCACTGGCCCATCTCTGCAGTTTCTCTCTTGCTCTCTGCTCCCTTCCTCACCCACATTTGAGTTTTCCTCCCTGCCTTTGAGTTTCTCCCAGTATTTGGGGGTCTGCGTACCCCAGGGTGACAAAGATGAGGATGCAGCCAGTGTGCCGAACGCCTTCGGCTCATTAAGGCTGGCGAAATGCCTTTGCTTCGTGCTAGGAAAAAAGTCAGGCGAGCCAGGCAGACGGCTCCCCATCGCCTCTCCATGGCAACAGGCCTTCCAGACGCGCACACGTAGGCAAGCAGGCCGAGGAGGCAGGGAGCATCACGGTCCCTCTGCCCAGACCCCAAACATCTACTTGTGGGGCTCCCTGCTGAGCTCACTTCACCCTAAGGGAGCACACCCCACAACTGCTTCAAAAATAATTGTAGCTGGCCAGAGAAATGCTCGCCTCTTTGTACCAGCGAAGGTGACATAGCCCAAGCCCAAGACAGACAAAATTCATCCTGGCCACTGATGATTTTTATCTATATAAATGTGTCACACTTCAAAAATCTGGTATTACAGAATCCTTTCAAACAAAACAACAACAAAACCACACACTTGTCTAGTAGGAAACCCCGATGTCCTGGACCTTGTTAGGTCTAAGCCTTAGATCAAGCTGAGATGAGGTGGTCTGAGGTGGTCTGATGACTCTCAGACTTGAAGGATACAATCTTTTCATGTTTAGAAAAGTCATTTTTGTCTGAACAAACAGAAGAATGTGTACCCTGTCAATTTAAATTCAAAAAGAGAATTAAGGTGAACAAAATAATAATAATAATAATAACAGTTATAAGAACAACCTGCAGAAGGCAAAGGCAAGTACCAATAACTACTCTTCCAACTCACAAAACACAAGAAGCTTGCAGGAGAGTCAGAAGTTGGCCATGGAGCACTCGTAGGAGATAAGTTCAGAACAAAAGAACAAAGTGAATGTTTTGTGGCTGTAGTCACTGAGGACAAGCTCAGAGAAGCTTCTGTACCAGCAATCTTTATAAGGACGTGGCGCAGGATTTAGCTCACATTCAAGTTGTCGGCAGAAGTTGAGGAATAAATAGCCAAACCAAAGAGTGCAAAATTCACAAGGCTGAGGTGGCCTTCACCTAAGTGCTCAGGACGAGGAACTCAGGGATGAAACAGTGTAATTACTTAATTGTAGCATGTGATCACTGTGCATAACAGCCTCCATGTCCGAGAGCTCTCAGGTGACAAATGGGAAGGGTTTGGGGTTATTACAGACCATGAAGTCTGAGGTTGCTCTTGGACAAACTGATAGAAACCGTGGTAAAGAATATGATTAGTGTGTACTTGGATACATCTGAAATTGGAGGGGGAGGGGGGGTAAGAAAAAAAAAAAAAAAAGTGTTTTTCCTTGAATACAGGAATGCCTCATAAAGCTATTACAGTTCCTTAAAGGAGTCAATGATCATGAGACATAGTCTGCCTGGATTCCCAAAAGGTCTGTCACAGGAGTTTCTTACAGAAACACAGCTGCCATGGGATTAACAGAAAGGGTTTTAAATGGATAAATAACTGGTTAAAGGATTTCTCAGAAAATAGCTATCAATAGTTAGGCTCCTGAATAGACAGAGGTCTTGAATGGAGCCCCACAAGACCTGTGTTGGGGTCTGCACTCTTCAGTGTATTTGTAAATAATCTTGAAAAGGAGTTGAAAAAAGGAATGACAAAACTTGCTGATGATGCTAAGATATTCAGGGTGATAAATACATGAGATACTGAAGAATATACAAAGACCTCATGATAGTGAAAAACTAGGTAATAAAATGTCTCAGGACGTCCAGTCCAGATAATTACAAAGATATGCACACAGGAGAAAAACAATCTGAACCTCAGAGCACTGCACTGGGGTCTGAAGCCTTATCGTGAGAAACGGCCTCTTTTTCTCCCAGGTTCATCTGAATACTGTCCCCACCCAAGCTGCACTTGTGCATCACAGCCTGTTTGCTGCTTTGGATGCAGTACAAACCCAGGAGGCTGACGGGAAGCAACTCAGCAGCATGGTAAGCATAAAAACAGGACAAAGCATGATATTTAAAACTGTTCTCATGTGCGATGACTGCAATGTCTTTGTTCCTAAGTGAGACCATGAACATTGGTGGTCCCTGCAGGTAACACTGTTACTTAGTTCCCAGAAAGGGCACAATAACATGGTAGCAGGGTTGTGGAGGTGTGGGACCCTACCCCCAGTGACATTTCCCAGGGTTGCACAATGCCACAGTGCAAGCCCGAGGTGGGGGCGCCTCCCAAGCAGGGGAAGTGCGGAGACCAGAGAAGTGCAGAGAGGACTGGCTCAGGCAGGGACATTTTTAGCCCCCTGCTCCTGCTGTTTTGCACAAAACTGTCCCAGGCACGGTGTTAATGGAGGAGCAAAGCACTGTCCTGAAAAGAGACAAACTGTCCATAAGCACAGTGTCCCAGTTCAGCTCTTCTGACAAGTCACAACAGTCCTGAGAGACAGCAGTAAATCCGTGGTGGTGGGGGAGCTGGGGGAGCTGTCCGTGTTTATCTGTATAGCACTGCATTAAAAGAGTTTGAGGACAATGATTATTGTGTCCAACTGCAATGAGAAGCCCAAAGTCTCCCAGGAGGTCACTGAAATACCACCTAGCTAACTTCCCACTTGGCTAATTTAGTCACTTCAAGATGTTCCCGTTGAATTCATTGATTAGAAACCTCACTCTAATGAGGCACTATAAGAAAATAACTTTCCCAAAACTGGCATAATTAAAATTAGGCAATACATCACAGAAACAGTATCAATAGCTAGCAAGTTGGAGTTACCCAAGAATTATGGGTTTGCTTTGTGCAGATTCACTTGGACAGAGCAGTTCCTAAATGGCAAAGCACTTGGCATTAGAAAATAAGAGCTTGTTCAAATACAGCCCCAAAGATAGCTCTGATCTTTGGATGAGCAGCTCCTCTGAACCAGCTCAGATACAGAACACTCAGACCCATCTTAAGGCCAACTTACTCCTGGCTATTTATAGTAAAAGACCTACCCAGTAATTATCAAGGCTGGATACAACCTCTCAGCCTTTCTTTCTGTTATGTGACATGTACCAGCCCTGATGCACTAATGAGTGCAGTGTTGGCAGGAGGGGAAGTCAGACCCTCTTAGACCTTGATCACTCACCCTGATTACGTTACAGAGAGGAAACCCTCTCCTCCACCCTCCTAAGTCACTGCACTTGCCCAAACCTTCTCATTTTGACAGCATTATGAAGAAGCCAAATATTATTTTACATTATCTCCCTGCTCCTGCACGAGGCAGCTAGGTCTGTAGCAAGGTCAAGACAGAAGCCGCCCTACTCCAGATTGGAGATTTCGAAGGGAGGATACATGCTTATCTTGGTGTGGAGGATGTGCACAAGTATAAAATTTCTATCCCAAATTTGGAAAAAGCAACACTGAAAAAGGCCTTAGAGCTTTGCTTCCATGCATAGCCATAGTTGGGGGTGGGGATCTGAGGGCTGGTGCACCCTTTTGCGTGCAGCAGCTCACTAGCAGCATGTGGAGCCAGCACTCAGGGCAATGCTCAGCACCAGCATCATCTTCTCACACAAGGGATTTCCTGGGCATGGACAACCAGGCTGCATCTCATCTGAACCCCAGCTGCAGAGCCGCTTTGTCAGCCCCTGCCAGTCTTCCAGCCCGGATCAGAGTGACTCAGAGCAGGAGTTCTTCCAAGCCTGGCCTCCCACTGGGGTCTCCCATGTTAGCACTGAATTGACCTGCGTCTGTCTAGACAAACACTACCTGAGCAGCTTTTGCTGTGGCTGCCATTCTGAGTGAGAGGAAGATGACGAGGCTGTGTGATTTAGTTTGCCTTCTTATTTGAGAGCAGTGTAGGAGCCTTACCAGCTTTCTCTGAGCAGACATTAGAGGTGGGGAGGATGGCTTCAGCTTGGCAGTGCCATGGAAAAGCTCCTCTGGCCAGGCGATGCCTTCCCAGGCTCCCACTGCACTGCAGCACCAGCACTGGCACACCCTGGCCCTAGCGGGAGGCATCACACTACTTAAAGAAAATTATGTTGCCCGCCTTTTCATTATCTTGCCCAGCAAATGTTCCCATGAAATATAGGCCTAATTATCTACCCACATTCAGATTACTCTAAGATGCAATTTCCTTCTACTCTGTGGAGTTTGCTTTCCTTCTGTGGATCTCATGATTGAAATACACTCAATTAGCTATTACTCTGCTGGCTGAAATCTTGAGCTGCTTCCATCCAGGTCTCACTGGCATTACAACAGCCAGGTGACAAAAGCTCACATGCGAACCACACAGAAGTCTTGTCACTCAGCCATACCTCTTATTTACTCAATTTTTATTGCAATAGGCTGAGAAGCCCAGTCTGGACTAAGGGCTTGCATGTGAAGCACTGAACGAACCTGCCATAAGACATGGCCCAGGAATGCTAAAATAATGTTATAAATACAAGCCATGCCTGGCGCCAGGTAGGCTGGAGCCAGGCAGACTCAGTCCCATGTGTAGCCTTGTTGATATACATGCAGACCCATTCATAAAATAATAATAATAATAATAATAGTAATAATGATGATAATAATAATGCACATCAGGCATTTAAGAGAGGACGAAACTACATCCAATCCCATCACATAAACCCTTCTGTCTTATCTCAGTTCCCTCTGTCCTTCCCAAACTCCACCTTGGACACAGTCAGAGTGCTTCCCATTGCTCCACCCTGCCTCCTGCCTCCCTGGCCATGCACTCCCACTCTGCAGTTGTGCCAGCAGAAAACCCCTGCTCCTCACTCCCGAGGCAGTTTTCTGGCCATTTACTGAGCCCAAGAGCACGAGGGGTGAGCTGGGCTGGCGGCGGTGCTCGGAGGCAGCCTGACCTCGCAGCAGCTCCCAGACCCATGCTGGGGTCAAGCCGGGAGCACGCAGTAGGTCCCCGCACTGCCTAACCCAACAGGAGCCCAAAGGAATATGAGAGCCCCATCGTGCCCCCTGCATCATTGACTGCGAGTTTCTACAGCTAATGCTGATGCTGCCACCAGAGGAATTCATGCTAGCACTGGCATTGAACAGTTTTGGGCAACCATGCAATCAGTACAGGTAAGAGGAGCTGCCAAGGACCCAAAACAAAGGAAACAGTGGCAGCACGGGAGATTGTTGCAGTCTGCATTAGTCGCTTGGTTGGGATCATTTCAAAGGTGTGCTCCTACAGCTCTGCAAGGGAAGTCACTGCCCAGGAGACAGAATTTGGATGAGACCCCTTACTTCTGAACCAGAAGAGCTGCCAGCAAGACAGTGGGCATTTCAAGAGCAGTATAATAATAATTTCATCTTCTTTTCTTACAATAATACAGCAGGTAGGGATAAATAAAAGAAACCCAACAGTCAGACAAGCATCAGCTATAGCATGAGGGAAGATCCGAGCAGGATGGTAACATCATTTCATTCCTGTTGGTTAAGTTAGTGCCTTCACATTGACATAAACCACTCCCTCAGAATAAACTGTGATAAATAAAGCCAATCAACATAACAAAGGAAACAACAACGTGGATGTTTCATGCAGGGAAAATATTCCTCAACCTCTCTCCTATGCAGCCTCTCAAGTGTGGAAGCAAAAGCCCTCTGGAGGACTTTGGTCTTGCTGCCTCCTTGAGACATGACTCTCACCTACACTAGAGCAGCTTTGCTTAGACAAGTTGTGACACTTGTCCTGGATGGGAAACCCCCTCCCAAGGTGATGTGTTCCCTTGATGTACCACCCCTCCTGGTGAAAGGAAGCCAATTTTGCACCTACCAGAGACCGGCCTTGCTCCCAGGGGCCTTCAGCACCAGCAGGGGCCATTCAGCAGCCGTGGAGGTGCAGGACTTGGCCCAAACAAAGGAGGTTCCTCAAGGTCAGGATTCCCGAAACAGCTCCAGGAACAGACCAGATGGTAATTGATTGCTCAGTGATTCAGTGATTACTCAGTTTTTGCTCCATCCACATCTCAATACTTCACTGTTTGGCAAAATAACAGTCTGACTTTGTCCTGACTTTGGTGCAGCACAGCAGAGGAAACGTTGAAGTCTGAGGTGGCTGCATTACGTTTAAGATGGAAGAAGAAATGTTGCTGTTAAAGCAGAGTTTGTGTGCATGTGTCTCTGTAAACATCTAAATACTGAAGCTCTGCTCCAAACCCACCCTGCACCGCGTCCAACCCTCGCTATATCTAAAGGTGCTGCATACAGACACGAAACCATTTCCAGCTGTTTTGCGCATTTGCAATTACTGTTGGCAACAGGATCCAGGCAGAGCTGGAAATGCAGCATCCATTTTGTGCACAGCCCAGGGCACGGCAGAGCCCCGCTTGCTCCGACACAGGCACTCTGCCTGTCACGAGGCCGAGCAGCAGAGAACGTGGGGACTGACCCTGCACAGAGCGAGGCCAAAGAGCACAGAGAGAAGCAGGTAGAAACGTACGGGGAAGATGACTCAGAAAGCTCAGCTGGAGGACGATAAGAGATGTGTTTAGCCTTTCCCTCTGGGTGGGCGGAAGGGAACTACTTGCCATGGTTATGGCAGAAGGAGTGAGAAACTGAAAGGGAAGTGAGGAAGAGAGGAGAGCTGGGCTTTGCTATGTTGTGCTGTGGTGTGTGTTTTTGTTTGCAGTGCTTTCCATAGCTCTCTGCTGGCCTAAAGTGTGTACCTGCGTCTTTACTGATGACAAGAAGTGGCTCTGGGCAGCTTGCGGAGATTCACGCAGCAGCTGCACACACATTCAGGGCTGTCGGCTGCTCCTGACCACGGCAAGGATGTACCAGGACAGGAGCCATCTGCTTCAGCTGGGGCATCACACGAAGCTGTAGGCAGCAAAGAGCCAGTAGGTTAGATCCTGTTAGCAAGGATACCAAATTCCACATTTGCAAATAAAATAGCCCAGGGCACAGGAAAGGAATGGATGCAGTGCGTGCGCGCAGTAGGAGGGGGTTGTGTGTTCTGCTCTCTCTGCCCATGCCCCACTTCCAAGCTGCCTTGCAGGGAGGGAGAAGAGCAGCCCCAGTGGCTCACAGTGAAACTAGAGAGGGGCTGAGAGATTGGCCAGGGGCTTGTCATGGGCAGCAGCTGAATCCGTCACCATTCTGCAGGAAAGGAGCTGGATGCTTCTGCAAACCTTCAGCTGAACTGGAGCCGACAGCGGTGTGCCCGTGCGGAAGAGGTGAATGTCAGAGAATGAGAACTGGTACAGAAATGTGCCATCGTGTGCAGCCTGTGCAGGGCTGGTGTGGCACCAGGTGGAGGATCTGGCCTAGTTCCGGCCATGGAGGGGACTTGGGCCAGTTGGAGACGGTGCAGAGGGAGCACGAGGAGGGATGAGATGGTGCAGAAGCACAGCCATTGAGCAAAGGGTGAAAGAGGGAACGACTCACCCCAGAGAAGTAAAGACCTGGGGAGAGCCACGGCAACATTCTCATTAGATAAAAGGCAGGACAGGACAAGAAGCAATGGGATTAAACTGCTGCAGGGAAATTCAGGCTAGACAAAAAGAAAAAGCGCTTAACACTATGGATGGTGAAGCAGCGGACCAGGCTGCCAGGGAGGGCAGACACCAGCACGGCAGCTCAGGCACCGTGTCGGGTGTGACCGGAGGGAGCAGAGCCTCTCCTGGGCTCCAGGCAGGCCAGATGTCTCAGCACGGCTGCTCCATCCTGCTTTGCTAACTCCAAGGTGCTCCGGAGTCACGTTAACTCTGCCATGGACTGGTACGGCTTGTTATGAGGGAAATTGAAGGGGAAAAACCAACAGCTTCTGAGTGGAAAATCAGCAGCTTCAGAAGAACTTACAATAGGGCAAAAAAGCTGGTACTGCACAGTCAAGAAAATGTAGCTTTGGCTGAAAGCCAGTCCTCAAAGTTGGTAACCTGAAAACAGCCGCCAGGGGCAAAATGACAATACTTATGAAGAGGAAGAAAGTAATAGATGCCAATCAATATGTAGTGATCACCAGAGTGAGTTATGAAGCGGAGATATTGATAGAGGAAGGCAGACAGAGCAGAATCCATGGCTGGCAAAGCCATGAGCAGAAACATGTTGTTCTCTGTTAGAAACCAGAGAACCGTTAATGAGGGTGCAGGTCTGTTTCATAGACCTAGAGAAGCATAAGAAGATTTTGGCCAGGAACAGCCTCTGGTTTCCTGCTCAGGGCAGGTGTTGGCATGACACCGCCTCGCTCAGAGTTCACCCAGTAGAACTTTGAAACCCCCTGAGCACGGAGGAGCCGTGGCATTTCTAGATGAAGGGGTGCATTGCCAGCGACAAGGCGCACACTGCCTCTCTGCTGCCTTTAGTAAGGATGGGAACGTAAGACACAAAGATGATGAACTACTCGCTGGTCTGCCAACACCGGAGAGCATCGCGGATGACAGCCGTGGGGTTTCTGAATCAGCAGACACACACGGTTTGCACCTGAGGGCCCTTGGGCAGCACACTGAGCTGAGCTCCCTCCGTTCACTCACTTCTGAAAAGCTCAAAGCCTGGGGACGCACCGAGCTTGGCAGGAACCAACGTGGTGCTCGGCGGGTGAAACGGGCACCCTGGTTAACAATCAGTTGGTCCAGCGTGACGTTCAGATTGAAAAACGGAGAGGACATTCAGGATTCAATTAATATCGAACGCAAGGATTAAAAATACACTCCGTGTGGTCTAATGGAAAATGTCTTGTCAAATGAGCCTCGTCTCATCCTTTGAGAAAATTGTGAGTTTGTAGATAAAGGTTACCATGTAGCCATTATTTGCTTAGCTTTTGGCAATGTGTTTGACTTAATATCATATGACATCCTAATTACAAATTTAGCTCTATACAATCTTGATAAAACCCTCATTAAATGGATGGAGAGCTGCAAACCCATCTCCAAACAAGGAGTCATCAGTGAACAGAGACGACATAGAGAGATTCTGCAGGATTTGGTCCCAGCCTGACACTAATCAATGTTTTCATCATTGATTGAGAACTGAGCACAAAACACAGCTGATGAATTATACAGCTGCTGGAAGCAGAAGGACTGGCAGTGAATAATTACCACAGCGAAGCTGTATAGAGCAACTGGGATCTTCTCTGAGCACGAACCCATTTTCACTTGGCAGTATTAAAATAGGCCAGCTTTCAAACGGCAACGAGGGAAATGTTTCATCCAAAAAAGCTATGATGCAAAAAAATCTAGGCATCATTAGGGGAGGGAATTGCTTTAGCAGTACTCCAGCAACACGGCTCTGGCCCCAGGTACAGAAACCAGAGGTAGAGGATGAGAAAAGCAGGACTGTGCTGCCTGTGCTTTTCTGCAGCACGAGAGGTGGCCGGAGAGGGGACAGCTGAAGTCCCAAAGCACAGTCCCCAAGAGGGGACAGACAAAACCCTGGGGCTGCAGGCAGCAGCCACATGGGCTCACTGCAAGCCCTGGGGCTGGGCTCGAGCCCACCGCTTTCCAGCAGCCATTCCTTGCGCAGTGCAGGACCCAGCTGGGCTTGTCCCAGCAGCACACCACAGGCCACTTGTCCCCGTCCACTTGGTGCCCTCCGTAAGCGTGACATTAAAACAAAGGCACTCTCCCAAGGGAACAAAATTTGGCTGGCTGAGATTTTGCATCAGGCTTGGGTTACATTGTTGTTCCTCCCTCTCCTCCGCATTATTTTCTAATAACTCATGGTTTACACATTTATAACGGAGGGAAGCTGAGGCTGCTCCCTGCCTGGGGCAGATGAGGTGCTGGGGATGAGACACCCAGGGCTCACGGGAGGGTCTTTCCAAACAGCCAGGCTGCGAGTTGCCTGGCAAAGACACCACCAGCAGAGATGCATTTTTGGGGGACAGATTCTGAACCTGCAGCCCCAGAGGGGCTTTTCCATTACCTGCTCCTAAATCAGCCCCTGCTGTGGCAGCCCAAGGGCGCCGGTGACCCTCCTGGATGGGGCCGGGATCGTGGCCAAGGTCTGACCCAGCGGGGCCACAGCCCTTCACAGCTGCTGGGGAAACGCTCGGCTCTGCCTGTATTTTTAGCTCTGCCTGCCACATCGCTCGAGTTCACGGCATGACCTAGTTTGGCAACGCAGAGCACTCACAGGGCGCCCACCCCGCTGGGTCCCGGCTCAGCCATGTGTTGGGGAGAACATGGGTGGCCTCGAGGAGGGCTCCCCCAGGGCACCGCAGCCCCTGCACGGTGCTCTCCCTCCCTGCGCATCAGCACACACAGCCCAGGGCCAGATTTTGGGGAGGAGGGAGAGGGTCCCACAGGAGCTTGGGCTGCCTGCAGCAGGGACACGTGCAGGGTCCCCGCGTGGGAGCTGCTCTGGGGGGATTTGGCAGCCTTCTTGCTGGGGCTCTGCGTTTCCACCTTTACCTCGCATTCTGTGCGACAGCAGCAGCTCCCAGAGCAGCACGGCCACAGCCCGGGTTCAGGCCCCAAGAAGAGTTGCCTTCAACCCCCAGCTCAGCTTCACAGCTGGCCAAACCCCGC
Source organism: Oxyura jamaicensis (assembly GCF_011077185.1). Classification (NCBI taxonomy): domain Eukaryota; kingdom Metazoa; phylum Chordata; class Aves; order Anseriformes; family Anatidae; genus Oxyura; species Oxyura jamaicensis. Next base: position 1,744,298 of record NC_048909.1, on the reverse strand, counting down.
AGCCAGCCCATCTGGTTCCCTCCAGCCCAACTCCTCCAACTCCCCAACAGCCAACACTGGGGAGCGGAGCTGCTCCAGTCCCTGCCCGTGCCCACACTCCGGCCTTCTCCAGAGCCCTGCCAGGCACCGTGCTGAGAGCTCGGTGGCAGGCTCAGCTCCCGGAGTCCACACGATCCCAGTGCTCGAGGGCACTGACAGCCACACCAGCCAGGTGATGTTTTAAGTCATCCTTTACCTGCCAGCTCGAAGAACCCCACCAGCCGTCCCTGTTTTGCTGCAAGGGAGAGGAGCTGAGGTGCTCCCCTGCCACCTGTTTTGCCCTGGGGAACAGCTGCAGAGCAGACACCAGCTCCATTTAATTTTGGCAGCTCTCAGGTACCTGGAAAAGCTTTCTGACCCACGGAGTGTGCTGAAAGGTGCGCTGCTCCTGGGAAAAAGAGCCCCAAAAAGGGGCACGCTTCCCTAACACCCCTGCAAGGCTCAGCTCTCCCCTCTGCTTTTGGGAACCAAAATCTTCACTGCCCAGCACGTCCCGCAGCAGGAGCCTCAACCAGCGGCTGCAGCTGTCTGGGCTGGGCGGCCCCACGCCAGCGCCCTCGGCCACAGCCCGGGCACCGACCCGCGAGGCTGCGCCACCGCCTCCGCGATGGCTCGCACACCTCATTACCCCCAAATCCCGCAGGCGCACCGCTTCACCAGAGCTGCTCTAAAAGCTTTTCCGCTCTTTGCTTTGTTAAAAGCTTTCTGTTTCCAGCACAGAAATAAGGAGAGGGGAGGGGTTTTACAGCCACCAGGAGACTTGGTGCCATGGCTGAGCCATGGGGCAGTGGTGGGGGGAATGCCCGAGTATCCTCCAGCCCTGCAGCATGACGAGCAGTCACCCTCCAGCCTCCTCCAACTAATTCAGTGCTTGATTTGGGCCAGCTCAATCATACCAGAGGAACAGACCCACACCAGGTGGGTCACCAGATGCCAGCTGCATGGAGGTGGGAGCACACCTGCCCAGGATAGAGGAAAAGTTTATTTAGGTTGCAAATACAGCCATGGGCACAGTCAGCAGCCCGCTCATGCCAGCTGATACAAAAAGCGCGCCGCTCTGCCTGCCCAGGCACAGCAGGAGGCACGGCACCCCGGCACTGACACCAGGGGCAAGCAGAGCTTTCGGGGCCACCCATGAGCACCCCCAGCAGTCCCCGTGGTGGCTTCATGCTCAAACACAGAGCACAGGCACTGCTCCGAGCTCACCCCATGCAGCGTGGGGACACACAGGCAGGTCAGGGCTGCTTGAACCACGTGCCAGCCTCATCTGCCACGCTCCCCTGGGGCCATGCATCACAGCTAGTGTGTTTTCTTCGAGGAAAAAAATGTGTCATTTATGGTACATTTATAATTAATGCCCACTTTGTGTGCTTTTTGATCCCAAATTATACACCGCTCGAGTGCTCTAATGCAGAGCTGTGCTCATCCCTGCAAGGACAGCCACCCGCTGGTGCTGCGACGCCTGCCCTCCCTGACAGCCGCCACAGCTGAAGACGAGATGTCCAGAGCCACGTACTTCCAGGAGCATCGTTAGTGCTTGCAGCTCGCGGGGGCTGACTCCTGCTCAGCGCTGTGCAGGGGAGCAGGGGCTCAGCACAGGCACTTCTGTATCGAGGCCACGTCGGACAAAGCCATCACTGCCTGCTGGTAACCCTGTCTGCGTGGTGACAGAGTGTATTCCTGTCCTTCACCCCCCGATGGCGTGAGATTTAATTAAGAGCTGTTCCTGCTGGCTGCGGCCGTTGTGGAGGACGGTGACGGTGGCTCTGCCAATTACCTGTGAAAATGCCGTGCTTGCTCTCAGAAACACTCAGGCCCCAGGTGCGTTCCCAGCACTTGAAACACTGCCCAGGGCTGCTCCTGCAGGGTGTAAAGTGCCTCCAGGAACCATCCTGATACAAAATTAAATAGATTTATAGTATATAGTTACTTCTAAAACCAGGATACATACTAATAGCACTTCTGGTTTATATATATATATATATGTATAAATATATATATAACGGCAACAGGCAAATAATTTTATTGCTAGTCCCACATTTCCCCCTAAATATCTCGGCTCGAGTCAGGAAGGGGGGTGCAGCAGCGCTCCTTGCTGCAGGCTGAGGCAGGCTGTGCCAGCATTTCCCTGCTCTCAGGGAGCACCCCGGGTACAGGAGGAAACGTTTCCTTGCATTGAGCTTCCGCAGCCAGCGCCTGCAGGCAGCTGCACCCCATCCTCACTTCCCAAAGCAGCTCCCAGGCACGGGACTGGGACAGGGACACAGCTGCTCTGAGGGCTCACAGCACTGTTTATAACACAGCACAAATAAAGGCCTTGTGGAATAATAGGGTCAGACCCTCCGTGACCCAAGGAGAGGCTGGGGACAAGGAGCACAGGCACAAACCCCACCAGACCCAGCAGGAGAGGAAGCAGCCATCGGACAGGAAGGGACCGCTAATGGAAGTCTGTGCCCCGGTGCCATCAGAAGCCACACCATAATATCTCTTTTACCAAACATCTTAAAAACCCCAGTGCTTTGTGCTCTGTCTCCTCCAGGAAGCCGCAGTCCCGTTGTGAGACCTCGCACCCGGCACCGCACTTCGGCCGGGCTCAGCACAGCGGGTGCTGGTCCAGCCTCGTGGAGCGCCTGCAGGAGAGGAAAATATTTGCCGTATTTCTCGTTTGCTGATTTTATTACTGGCTCTTACTCACAGCAACAGTAAATTAAACCCTGAGGCACAGCAGAGCCCCCGCATCCTGACAGCTTAAACACAGCTCTCAGGCGGCACACAAGGAAAATCACACATTGGAGGAGGTCAGGGGAGCACGAATAAATACGATTAGATTAATTTTGGAATAACATGCAGAGAAAATGACGTCTGCCAGGGAAGGAGCATCGCAGGGTGCTGCTGCAGCCCCCATCCGCCCCCAGTCCACAGAGCAAAGCACGACCAGCTCGTTCTGGGCTTGTAGCTCGCACCCAGGGAGCCGCAGCAGGAGCCACCACAAACACCACGCATGAGCCAGCGCAGCACAGCACGAGATCAGAGCTCTGCTCCTGCCTGGGCGATGCCTCCCAGCAAATTTGAAAAGGTGCTTCCAGCTGCCATGGGGCAACAGTGGTTTGCTCCTCTTCCCAAAGCCCTGCTGGAGCTTTCTCCGATAGTCAAACAGCGTAACAGAGCAACTGGACGAGCTCTGTGCTTGCTAGCCGTGCACTCGTTCAGCCCCGAGGGGATGGGAGCACCCCCACCCAGCTCGGGGGCGCCCGGCTGCAGCGTCCCCTCACCGGGCTCAGGGCTGGCTGCGCCCCCAGCCCTTCCCCTGCAGGGACCGTGTCCGGAGTCGGAGCCCTGCAAACGCACGTCCCAGAACACCTTCCCTCCTCCATGGCTTTCCATCTCCAGTGTGCGCCTGGTTCACAAGTGACCGAGCCAGGACACATCTGTCCCCTTAGCGCAGCAGCCGGGGCACCGGCAGAGCACCGAGGCAGCACTGGCTGCAGCCGTGAACTGTCCTCACCTGTTTGTCACCCTGGCAGCTTGCAAGGGCTCAGCCTGGGCCACCAAGCAGGGCTGGCACTCGACCCACTGCTCATCCGTCACTGGGAGGTGTTTCTGGAAGTTCACTCAAGAGCCTAAACCCCAGCAATCAAACACCAGTGTCCAAGCCAAAGGCTTTCAGGGGAACCTCTCGGACCACCCTTGGAGTTCACCCAGCAGCTGCAGCCCGAGCTCCTCAGGCCCTTGCTTTGATCCTGCCCCTCCACGCTTGGTGCTGGGCTGAGAGAACAAGCTCTGTGTCCTCAGCACCCAAGGTGAAACCTTGGGTTCTTCTAAGCCCCCCCTCTCCTGCTGCATTTCCAGCAAAACAGCGGCGGGACTCTAGGCATAGAGCCCGGTGTATTAGGGGCAGCACCAACTCCTTAGGACAAGGCTGGGCGTTGGAGGCGGCAGGGGCTGGGTGAGACAGCCAGATGAACCCTTGTGGAGAGGCACATGCAAGTACTGGAGCATTAGGATGCCCCTGGGTGCGACCTTCTGCGGGGAAAAAAGATTTGTGGGTATAAGAACAGGATGGGACAACAGAGACACGAGGCTGAAACACTGCCAGAACCCTGCACTGCCCAGCCAGGGAGCTGGGCAGACCACAGCCAGCAGGAAAGCAAGCTGAAATAAAACAATTCTGCTTTTAAAATTGTACAATAATTGCTTTACATTCCTCTGCACAGAAGGAAAGATTGTTTTAGGGTCCAGGGCTCAGCTACAGAAAATGCAGCAGGAAAGAAAGCTGCGATCAATTATTTAGAACAGACTTTCAGTCTCGCATCAAAGGTTTTTTTTTCTGTCTTCATACATCTGAACTAAGTGCCATCTTCCCATGGGACAGGTCACAAAGCAAATCCAGTGGCTCTAATTAGCATACCCAGGAAACCTGGTGCTTTTCTGCTTTCCACGACTCCTTCAGCCCATGCAAACGCGAGCCCATCGGCTCACACCCAGGCTCCAGGAGCAGGACCGGCTGCCAGGAAGTTTGGAGTTAGAATTCAAACCTTGGAAATTAATTGCGTGTTCGAGCAGGGAAACGGCTCTCCTGGTACAGCACAGGGCAATGCAAGAAGCGGTGCGCTCAGGCTGGCGGAGCAGTCGCCTGTCTGGAGAACAGCATCCCGCCCCAGATCGTGCCTCTTGCCCCAGTACCAGGCAGGCAGAACCGATCGCTGCTACGGGGAGCGCAATGCAGGGGTCCGACAAAGTGCACCCGTCCCTTGTTGGGGGTGGGAAGGCCCCACGCAGAGACCCAACCTTTGCTGAAGGCACTGCGGTTTCTAAAGGAGTCCTCTGAAGGCTGCAGACCAGGATGGGCTCAGTGAAGGGCAAGCAGAGGACCTCGGTCACCTCGAGGGTGAGTCTGTACTCCAGCCCTGGTCACTGTTCCCCAGGGAGAGGCTCCTCTGCTGTAACCACCCATAAATACCGATGCTGGGGGGACTTGCATGTTGTGCATCCCCTCATCAGAAAAACAAAACTCAGTTGTGCTGCTACTGCTCCTCTTCCACCGCTCCAAGCAGCTCTGTGGTTATAAAGCACAAACCACCCTCTAAAAAAGCTCCAAGTGCTCTCACGTGCACTCACTCCCATTCCTCCCAGGCTTGCCACCAGCCTATGAGCCTTTCCTGTGGTACATCCCACTAATCTCAACCAAAATTAAGTATCTCCAGCTCAACAGGCAACCTGGCTGCCGGCAGCATTACCTCTACTTCAAAAGCCATTTTAGAATTTTGTTTAAAATAACTGATTTCTTTCAATAGCAGGAGAGCAGCTCTGTCAACTGCAACATTTTCTGTAAAATTGCATTAACCAAAACGTGCATGCAAGACCCAGACGATCGTTGCAGGGAAGGTCTCTCTCACTTCCACTTCTGAGAGGGTCTGGGGGCTCAGCCAGGCTGGCTTTGGGTGGCTTCAGAGGGGACACGTCCCTCTGCCCAAGATGCTGACCTGGGGACCCAACACTTGAAGTTTGTGTTAGAGGAACAGCTTCCCTGGGCAAACACTGCACGCTCACGGCTGTGATGGAGGAGAACAGGAGGCAGAATGTGCAAAGAGGCAGCACGTGGGAAGAGGCCGAAGCACAGAGAACAGGTCACACTCACAGCACTTACAACCACGGCTGTCCTCGGTGGTGCCACCAAACCTTTCTGGCCCCAGGCCTGCACTGCCCAGCTCTGGTCATGCCTGGAGGCATCACCAGCTGCTGATGCCCGTCAGAGGGCCAGCACAGCTCAGCACAGGAGGCAGCTTTCAGGACTGTCTTTAGTGCTCTGGTTGGGTGACAAATCCCCTCAAGGCAACAGCACCTAGAGCTAGCACTGAGCCGAAGAGTTCACATAAAGCAAGAATTAGCTTAATTTATCCAGCCAAGTGGAGCTATCAGCAACAACAGATGTGGGACAAGAAGAGCAAGCACCAAGGGCCGTCTGAACATGGCCCAACTCACACTGATTGCTGCAGGCCTCGGGGGGAGGGTGTGGGGAGAGCACTGGAGATTTCTTCCCAAAACTTCATATAGCAAGTGATTCCCACTGGGGTTAGAATTAAAAAAAAAAAAATTATTTGCAAGTCAGACACGAGCAGAGGCAAGTTGGGTTCTTTAGGCTGTTGCTACATTCCCCAGGACTTCTGCATTCACTCACAAGTTGAGAGAACATCCCACACCGAGCACAGGATGGGGAAGTCTCCATGTTGGTGGCTACAGTTCCTTCAAGTTCAAGCAGGTCTCTGTTCTCAAAACCAGTTGTCAATAAACAGCACAAATGTACCAGCATTGGGTCCCACAAAGAGAAACTTGGCAACGACCACGCAGACATTTCAATCCAGTAGAATACCTTTATTTTTTTCAGGGCAAATACAGCCAAGTAGTGGCTCCAGAGTTCACTGGCAAATGTCAGCACTATGATTTGTCAGTAAATGTTCTGCTGATGGCTTGAGGATACAGGCTAGATAGCTCGTGTTCATGTTAATTGATTTCTTGGCTTCAGATTTCAAGTTAAATACATTCAGACTGGCTCCTGTCAGAGCACTGCTCACAAGTACCTGATCAAAAGTCACTGAGGAGTTGATTACACAGTTACCTGATTCATATGAAAAGAAAGCAATGATGCTGCGATCCACAAAATCCCTTCCTCTCTCTAATGCTGCTGCACGGAGCCTTCTCAGCAACAGACTTCAGTACATTGCTGGATGACGTCCAGTTATTCTTTGGGCCTTCACAGTAAAAACAGTAACTAGAACATACCGCAGCAAAAATCAAGGCAGCGTTTGACTGCACGTTCCCACCACGTTTCTACTTTGTCAGTCTCAGAGTGATTAACAAACAGCCGCTCATTCTGGCACCGTACAGAGGAGCATGGCACAAGGCAGCCACCCCTCATGGAGGTCCAAGTGGCACGGGGACTTGGGCACGATGCAGATATTTGTGCTTAGTGCTGGCAGCTGAAAGCCTCATCCCCTGCCTGGAGAAGGACGAAAGCTTACTTAAAGTCAATTAGAAGTTGCTTTCTTTTTTTAAATACATATAAATAAAAGTGGCAGTATGGACGGGATGTAGCTGTCAGTCTTCTGAGCGCTACCCCAGCTCTCCCGTGCTTCTTGCCTGGCAGTCCAGGTCTGGGAGGTTCTTGCGCTTTCTTATCTGCATATCTTCATCCTGAAGGAGAAAAAAAAAAGCACAAACTCATTCTTCAGTGTCCTCCCTGAGCTGGATAAAATCTGTCCTCTTCCCTCATCTCTTCCTTTGTCCATCAGTCATTACCCACTAGAGATCACCCCAGCAAACACAAATCTGTACACCATTGCTCCAGCTCCCCACTCAGAACACCAAAGCCGCCTTACACACTGCCAGCTGCCCGGGCTAGGAGCCTTCCCAAGCTACTCACATGTTCCCACTGAAAAAACAGTTCATCTCCAACACGACAGGCAGCTTCAGCCTTTAAACCTGCTGGCTACTCTTGCTGGAGGAAGAAGGGCAGGAGTACGACTCTTCAGGCTGTAGGCAACATCAACTCCCAGGCCTCACACTGCAGGTTTTCCTCAGGGGGGACCTGAGGTCCCACACAATCAAATAACTTTGGTTGCAAGGGACTTTCAGGAAATGTAATACAATTTCCTGCTCTACTCAGGGCTAACTAATGCCAGATCAGGTCCTTCAGAGCCTTTTCTATTTGGTTTTTGGGTAGTGACAAGGCTGGAGTTTCCACCATCTCTGCACACCCCACTGCAACACCCAGGGGTGCTTTTTGTGACACCTTTCCTTGCATGCAGTCAGGATTTCCCTTACTGCAAGCTGCACCTGCCACCTCTTGCCTTTTTGCAGTGCCTCTCTGACACCGTCTTCTCTGTAAGCACCCGGTTCCAGACAGCTGAAGGCAGCAGGCAGGTCCCCTCTCGGCCTCTTCTCCTCCAAGCTGAAGGAAGCAGCTCCCTCAGCCTCCTCGTGCCCGATGCGCCCCAGCCCTGACCCACCCTGAAACCAAAGCCACGAAGCCCTGGGCTCTTCACACGTCGTGGCCACGTTTGCCACACACGGCACCGCTGCAGACTGCCCACCTGAACAGCACGTGTCCCTTAGCGCCTGAACTGCACAGAAAAGCTTCTGCACAGTCTTCCTTGGTACACCCCTCTACGTGCTTCTCTGAGCAATCCTTCCTGACACCTCGACCTCGTACCCACCGCACGGCCTCTGCCAGGGCAGCACGTACCGAGTCAGAGTCTTCTTCAGCCTGGCTGCTTATGAAATTCACATAATCATCCTTCTGGCTGTCCAGAACTTCTTCCTCGTACTCAGTCTGGTAGTCTGATTCATCTAAAGACAGCAGAGAGAAAAAACACTGGTTAATGGGCATTCGGAGAGGCAGAGAAAGCCGGGAGAGGAATGACAGCTGTGTCTGCGGAGCTCCAGCGCAGGGCAGGGTGACGGCTGGCCAGCCCTGAGCAGCCCAGTGAGCTGGGACTGCCCAAGCATCCATCACATCTCCAGCCAGACCACAGAACAAGCTTCAAACCATGTCCTCTGTGCGAGCTGTGTCCTGCAGCCCTCCACGATCTAAAGAGCCTGCAGCAAAAGCAGTGAGAGCCAAAGTGCCCCGGTGAGCCTGGTGGGCGCTGTGCGGGGGAGATGCTCCCGCTCCCTGGGGAACGCTGCTCACAGTCGCTGCCTCTTGCTGGTCAGCCCAGCCCAGGCCTGTGAAATACCTTCAGAATCCACGCCTAGGAGCTCCACATCCTAACTCCAGGACATGGCTGTGGCAGACCCGCTGGAAACACGGACTTGCAGACATAAACCAAGCTCTTCTGGTGCCAATCGCTCGCCACCGCAGAGATGGTAATTATGGGTCTGACGATCTCTGGTCCACAGGGAACGGTGACATTTACATACCCCTCCTCCCCACAGGGAACAATCGCCTGCTTTCTCTGGCAATCTCGCGGATTATCATAATTAAGGGAAGCTCAAAAACCCGACCTATGCCTTCATCTAACTCTGAGCAGCATTGCTTCTACTTCAGACCTGAACAGCAGCTTCTGTGCTCAAGTTAAAAATCAAAAGCCATCACCCTTCTTCCAAACACCACCTCGGCAATGGCACCGCCACTCCTAAAAGCAAGGGGTGCTGCGAGGGGCAGCCGAGCCGCCTGCTTGGCAGGTGACATCAAGCAGTTTCTAGCTGCCCAGACGCGCTCTTTGTCCTTTGCCCAGCCTGGTTGCCTGGTTTGAAGAGCTGTGCCCAGCCAGTAGGAGAAGGTCAGGTTAAAGGAGAAACCCAGCAAAAGGCTTTTTTCCATGATGCACCATAGAGATGCACCAAGGTCTGAGACGTGAGGTGAAGGGTGGCAGCAGATTCGATCATTCAGTCACAACTTTACCAAGTACACGACAATCATGTTTCTGGTCTCTCAGAGGCCAGACATCGTCACGGCAAGAACTGCAAGTGCCAGCTATAAATTAAATGCAGCCGTACCTCCTGCAAGACCTCTGGCAAAGCCAGGTGCTCGGTGATGCTACCAGCGCCCCTGCCACCTATGTCCCTCACTCCAGCTGGGTGAATCTTCAGATTTCTGTCTTCATCTCTCCTTGCCTTCCTGCCAGCCTCACTAGGATATCAGTTTTAAGACAAATTCCTGTTCACCTGGAATAAACTTTTGAACTTTGTCACTTTCAACATGTCCTCATTGACTTTTGCTGCCTGCTTTCCCCCTCCCAGCACATTCACCCCCCTGCATTCTGCTGCAGTTGCCTGAGCAGCATCCGTGCTGCAGCAAAGCTTTCACCCCTTGCCCCCGCTGTCGGGCAGGACACCGCCGTGCCGACAGCAGGGCAGCCAGCAGCAGGACACGACACCGAGCGCCCAGGCCTGAGCACCAAAGCCCCGACACATCAGCGCAGTCACCGCGTCTTCCACAGCGTCTACCTACAGCAGACACCAAGGGCCGCTCACTGGCGGGATCGACTCCTCCACGTCGATTCAATACCTGACAGCACGCGGCGCAGCCAACGCGTGCGCACAGCAGAGCAAAGCGAGCTGCAGAGGGCCACCTGTCATTTGCACAGGTTCCGGCAATTTCAGAACACAATTAAATGCATTAAAAATGGCAGATTTTTTTTTTTCATTTAGACTGTTTTCTGACATTTTCATGAGTTCATTCACATGCGCTTTCAGTTGTTGAAGAAATACCTGTTTTTCGGCTCAGTAGTGAAAAAAAGTGGTTTCTGTTTAAACTGGCTTCTTGATTAAGCATTTCTTTTGGGAACAGTCAATAGCATCTGCTCCATGCTGGAGACAACAGCACAGTCTGTTCCACAGCATTTTCTTCTAACACGATAACTACACCCAACTGCTAGAACATTAGGATTCAAGACATTTGGTCATTTTTTTCCCTTTGGTTCAGAGAATCATCATTAGCTTATACTAAAAGCATCGCTGACAGTCTTTGATAAAAACACACCGGAGAAACCAGACGCTCACCTGAGCAGCAACAGATAGCACAAACAGTTTGCAGCTTACAGCCTCAATAAAACTGACTGCAATTAAACCCAAATCCCTTGATTTTATAAGCTCTGTTCAGCATCTAACTGGTCTTTACACAGATACTAAGACCAGGAGAGGGTTGTCCCTTCTCACGTCCCTCTCACAGTAACTCCGGGTACTCGAGGACAGCAGGTGGTGGTCTCACCCGTGCTCCCTGAGCATCATCTTCCTTCGTCCCCCTTGAGACTGAATCTGGGGCTCAAGGGGCAACTGCTCCAGCCCCGAGCAGCCTTGCCCATTTACACTGCCAAGCCCCCAGGAGCATCAGGCAGGACCTGTTCAGCACACCATCACCCAAACACTTCAGCTCGTAGATGAGCAGTGAACCTCACCAAACACAAGGAGAGACGCATGGGCAAGGCTGTCACAACAGCCAACAGCTGTTGACATTTCTTATATTTAAGCACTCGGTAGCATGCTAGCTGCTGCCACCACCAAAAGGTGACAATCCTGACCTTAAAGAGCCAGCGAAGAGATGACACCATGGAGAGCTACCCCAATCCACTGGCAGTGGAGGCAGCGTGCTCACAGCTGGGAGGTCACACAACCACTTCTCATGCCAACAAATTGCTCTGTGATTCTGTAGCTTTTGGCATGTCTTATTAGCCTGATTTCTGCAGGCAACGCACCACGTTTGAAGAAAATCAGTGCTGTATGTCTGGAGGGTTTCTGTTTCAGTAACGCATATGGGCTTTGATGTAACTCAAGGAATCTGGTGGCTCATCACAATCTGATGTGCAGGAGTGCTTTTCAATAGGACTTGTTAAGCAGTAAATACACAGAGGGTAACCTAGTGCCCAATAACCGTCTCCCTTGAGAGGTTTTGGGATGGCTCCTGCTTCAGCTGTATTCCAAAACCAGGTGTTTCAAACCAAGATTAACATTTCTTTTTCCCAAGTACTTTTTCCAAGTGACTGTTGTTAAACTGCTCTGTTACACCACTTGGTATCTTTCAGCCACTGCATGCAGTGAGTGTGCTGCCCTACCTCACACCATGGAACAGGGCCACGAGGGCGGCCTGAAGCATCATGGCCTCAGGTTGTGCCAGGGGAGGTTTAGGTTGGGCATTAGGAAGAAGTTCTTCACTGAAAGGGTTGTGCAGCATCGGAACAGGCTGCCCAGGGAAGTGGTTGTGTCACCGTAACTGGAGATCTTCAAAAGGTGTGTAGATGTGGTGCTTGGGGACACGGCTTGGTGGCAGACATGGTGGTGCTAGCTTAAGGGTTGAACTTGATCTTCAAGGTCTTTCCCAACCTAAATGATTTTGTGATTACTGCTTCAGAAAATGGCAAATGAAACCTGCTGTGGAAATCTCCCTGAGTGTGCGTGACTTCAGGCCTCAGCAAACCCTCCTGGCTGGGGACACGACCAGAGCTGTGCCTGAGCCTCCCTCGGAGGACAGCATCTGCGCTGTGCTGGCCAAGGCCGCAGCTGTGCAAAACGCAATTACAGCTGAACAAAGACAAAAATCCCAATCGAGTAAGTGATTTGCAGAAGTGTTGTGATGCAGAACTGAAACACAGCCACAAGTACTGCAGCATCTCAACTGTGAAAACAAGCTTCTGTTCTCCTACATATGTTTCCCCACATGCTCACTCAGAAGGCACAGGTACCCTGGGTCCAGCACAGAGCTTCCATGACTTCCTTCTCCCCAACTCTTCCTGATGGACAGTCGCCTCTTCCCTCTCCCCCCACCTTTTAAACTATTTTAATCATTTTCCTCAGTTTGTTCAAGAGTGAAAGAACGTCTGTTACATTCTGATTGACTACAAAGCCCAGGAGAAAGGGGGAAATGTCAGTACAAAGGGTGAAAGGCCCTGGACTGGCACAGGCTGGCAGAGCCTCTAGATCTAAAGCCATCTCTTCTTTAGGAGAAAAGGCAGGGAAGTTTTTTTTTATTTATTTCTTTTTTTTTTTTTAGAACAAAGTTATCAACAGAATTTCTTCATCCAGCCTGAGACCTGCAGTACACAATCAGGACAGGCAGAGCCCTTCTACAGTCCCTGAGGTCTGAGATCTCACTCAGGGAGGGATTTCCAGGGAGAAAAAAAAGTTTAACCTTTTTTGACAGTGCCAGTTCATATACACACTACGAGGAAGCACCCTGTCTTATTACTTGCACAGGACAAATGCAGTCAGACCACCTTCACCAGCAGACAAATCCCAAGGCTCACCAGCACACGTGAGGAGCCATCCAACAGCCACTGGGCCGCTGCCAGGGCAGCAGTTGCCCTCCTGCCGAGCTCCAGTCACCTCTTCAGCAAGAGGCACGGGGACAATGCCACGTTCAGGGAATGCCTTAATGGCCACTGCCCGTCAAAACCAGGCACAGATCCTGCAGGTACCACATGAAGTCACCCACAACATGAACACAAGACTCCTCCAAGACCCGCTGTCTGTATGCACAGCTCTCTCCTGCCATCCTCCCCCCTCCTCCGGAGCCTACAACAAACATTTCAGTGTCTTCTGGGACCACGGGGCACCTGTCCCTTGCATCCCAAATACCCCATGCACATGCCCCTCCTTAGGCCAAAATTTGCCTTATCTACTTCTTGAAAGTTACTTATTTGTGTTTAATGGCCTCACCTAGCAAAAAGAAAATCTTCCTAACAGGGTGAGTCATCAGAAGCTGTATCGGAGGAAGACCTGTCACACCACACGGGTTGAGTCTCAGCAGGACTCGGCGCCGATGCCTTAAATAACCATGTTACATGAATTCTTCAATCTTATTCACAATGGCTGTTTCAGACATTTGATTAATATTTTCTTCATAAGGCATATGATTGCAATTAGCATTTCAAATTACCACAGGGACATCTCTACAAACAGTCACAGATGGAAGGACTGCTAACTTTAGATTTTCCTCTGCAAGAACAAGAATCGGGAGGAGGGGGAGAGACTGTTTATAAAAAGCTCCGGCACTGGTAAAACGCTTGGAGATTTCAGGCCTCCAAGGCTCTGTTTGATCCTGTTAAGTGAGTCTTCGGTTGTGATATTTACAGGGAGCTGCTCCGTAGGACATGTCTGAGGCACAAAGCTCTCAAGTGCCGCCACGTAGAAGTGCAGGAGCCATTCCTGTTCCACATCAGTTCATTAGTGCTCCCTGTAATAGCCGTGTACATAAAGCAATCAAGCCAGTGAGTCATTCCAGATTTGATTCAAAGTAGCACAAAAAGATCCTTCAGTCAAACCTTTAAATCACCCTCCTCCTGTTTCAAAAGGACACAGACCAAAGACTGAAGCCAGCACAGGGACATGGACAGCACGAGGAGGAATGAGCGCCCAGCTTTGTGAGAGCTGACACACGTGTGCTATTTCACTCAAAATTAGGCTAACTGGAACAGGGATTGCTCCCACCAGGAAAGCACACAAGACCATGCCAGTAACGCTTGGCAGCGATGTCTCACCACGGCAAGAGCACCCGAGTCCCACCCTCACCCAAGCAGCCCACGACTGACACCAGAGCCAGCAGCAGGCAGCCCTCAAACACATCACAGCTCGCAGCACGGGCTGGTAAAAGAAAGCAATGAAGCGGCCAGCCCCATCGTGCTGCCCTTCCTGCTGCATTGCAGCACCGGCCGGGTCCCTCAACTCACCGTCTGCCACGGGGGCTTTCACTGGCTCAATCCTGGACACAATTTCTGCCAGGTCCGTAAAAGAGGTGGTGGCACAGGTCACATTCTGAAACACAGCATTAAGGTTTAGGCATGTTACCAAATATACACAAAATATCCAATTCAAGACTGTGTAAGAATTATACTGAACAGGGAAAGCTCCAGACACATATTTCACCCTCATTATTCATCAGTGAGTAATTCACATAACAATGCCCCTGATGCATGGCCTGGCTGCAAAGATGGGATTCCCAACAGCAAGCAGACACCGGGCAATCTCTGACGCGCCCTTCTCCATCCATGCAATACAAGACCTTAATAAAAAATTAGGAAACTATAGAAAAGGTGACAAAGACAAGAACTGGTGGGCCTGGACTCTCTGACAGACAGCGTTCCTTTTGCTTGCTTGCTCTCTATCACTATGCTGTGTTACTTCATAAAAGGGACCAGCTGGGCCAGGTGCAGCCCCCAGGGAGATTTCTCCTTCCCTCAGGAGCCTGGTGGGAGGGAGAAGGGGCTGTGGTGCCATACATGAGCCAGCAGAGGCCCTGGGAGGCCGTGTGGCCAAGCAGGCAGCAGCCAGGGGTGACCAGGAGCCTTCAGGGGACCCCAGCCCTCTCGGCAAATCGGGCTGAAGGTGCTGCAGTGAGCAGGAACCCAAGGCAAGAGGTCTGCTCGCAAGAAGTATTTCCCACTGTAACTCCTCTTTTCAAACCCTTTCTATTTTTATTCTGTCTCACCCAAGCAGCAGGTTGAGCATTCTGGGATTTGAAGAGTTGCCTGCTTTAGTTTGTCTTTTTAATAAAACCCAACTTTTAAGATTCATAAGATTCATAGCATTTAAGATTCAGTTTGGCCTTCCTGTGTGTTTGGCCCCGAGTGAGGCACGTGGGCTTACCTCCCCCCTTCCTCAGGGCCAGACACAGGGTCACTGGACAACAACTCAAACACCCTTTGCCTATTTTCAAACCAGTCCCTTTAATTAGTACAGTCCCTTTAATTAGTACAGTAGCAACCTGCCCCAGAGGAGAGCTAAGGGGAAGAGCTCGTGGGGGGCATGTTATTGGCACTGGGCTGCCAGGAATTGCTGGGACAGACCTGCCCACACACCTCCAGGCAGGGCAGGTTCCTCATACAGCGTTTTTGCGAGCAATTCTTTGCTCTTCTGGCAGGAGCACTGATGCTGTGAATCATATGGCCCCTGCAGGGGTCACAGCAGCAGCCCATTACAGCTGCAGCAGATTGCTCTCAGTTGACCTTTAATCCGTAACTAACTTTTGATGTAATTTAGCACAGCCTAAGCAGGGAAAGGATTCAGGACAAACAGCTGCTGGGGAGCAGTGGACAGAAAAAGACCCAAAGGGAATTTAAAAAATACCTGTATGAAATGAAACAGCAGTAGCTTAGGACACACATTTTAAAATAAAAAAGAAGCAGGAAGCTCAGAATAAGGTTTGACCATTAAGGAACCAGCCAGAAGAGTGAGTCAGTCCTGCTTCATCGTGAGCACACAACCTGGATGGTCCCAGTGAAGCGTCTGCAGGTGGCCATTTCCCAGGACATGGGGCAAAAAAAGAGCAGCTTCATCTTCATTTTGTGCCACATGACTTAGCAAGGGATATGTGCGAATTGTGGCCACAGAGCAGACACAGCAACGTTTGAGGCAATCACCTGCACTGTACAAACGAGGACTGTCATAAAGGAACAGACTGGGTGCCTTCAGCGCTCGCACAGACACGCACCAGGCTGTCCTGGGGAGGGTGCAGCAGAGCAGGGACTGGCTTTGGAGGGGAAAGTGCAGGGCACTGTATGAAGTGCTGAGCAAAGCCTGCAGGGAACATCGCCAAAAGATGCTCTTGGAAAACTAGCGTCAGCTCACATGCCCCCAGAGAAAAGCTGGGAGGACAGATGAGCATGAAGGCAATCCTAAGTGAGACCCTGCCCATGGGAGCATCTGTTGTAGTCACTGCCATACACATGATCCCAAGCTAGGGAATATGACATACACATGAACCCATGGGTAAGCCTGCAAGAGGAAGCTTGGAGAGGCAGCTGCACCCCAAAGTCTTAGCACTCCGACTGGAACGCCACTTGTGGGGAACCAGGTGTCTTCCCACGCTCATTTGATGCTTTGCAAAAAAGGCATTTAATGTTTAAAAGTTTGCTCTGACTACTTTTGAGGACAAAACCACACTCCCATCAGTTAACACAAGGAAAAGAAGATTCATTTGAAACCTACTCTCAAACCTTCCTGCGGATTTTTTTTCCGAGAAGGAAGAAAGTATTCTCTTTAGCATAATCTTTATTAAATAAATGAGAGGAGAGAGACAGTTACTATTGTAGTCTGCTAGATTATATTTAGCTTTGACTATGAATAGACTTCAATAGACAAAACTTCCCCGAGGAGATCCAATTTACGGTACTGCATTACTCTGCATTGGGGAAGAATAAGGGTTGTTCAAATGAACCCTATGTAAGGTTGCTGTTGTTCATGGCTTCAGTATTTGCATTTTAAGAAAAGATAAGTAGCAACTGAATGATGAAAGCAAAGAAGGAATATCTAAATGCTTAAATATCTGGAGATTAAGTAAAAATGCAACGCTTACGACATGGAAACAAGATGAAAAGAAACCGAGCCCAACACTCCAAGATGTTGAACACTCCAGAAATAGCTGAAGAACTAAAACACAGATCATCAAAACCTTTGCTAATGAAAGGCAAGTTAAAAATATCAGCTGTTATCCCTGGAAGATAGCACAGCTAAAGGACTTAAATGACTTTAATGGACTAAGGAAAAAAAGCTGAACACCTCAGAGAGAGCCTACAATACTTGCTATTTTGTAGAAATAAACTCACAAAAACAAGTCACATGGAAAAAATATCTTGCTTTTTCCTAGGCTCCAGAGTAGCTGGAGGAAAAAGCAGATGACTTTCTGGGTCCTTGGAACATAGCCTGGAACTTAGCTTCAGGCCTGGGGACCACACAAAGCTGACCAGGCGGTTTGTCAAGACATTGTCGTGCACCCATTCTTTTCATAATCTTGGTGTCTCAGCAGTCAGCACTTTACCTTGTTATGAAGTGCTTACACAGAAACACAATGACAAGCTCTGTCTACAGCCACTACACGACCTATTTGATCTCCATGGCAGTTGAAGTGACATAAAAAAGCAGGGTAGATTACGATAAATGTTCAAAACCCTGCATCATGCACAGCTGTAATACTGATTTGACTGAAATTAGCCTGACTTATTGTATCCCATATGACAGGCAATTCTTAAAGAAGTCTGGTTTGAAAGGTACATTTGTTACAGCAGTGAAGATGTTCAAGCTTGTTACTGCTGGGTGATAAAAGTTAGAGGACAATAGGACACACAACCATTTCACACACACACACACACACACACACACTTCTCCTCCTTGACTTCTCCTTACGACTATCAACACACACAAACACATACCAGCATGTAGCCAGCCTGAACATCATGTGTCAGAGGCAGAATGGGGGACCCCCTCTTCTGCAGCTCATGCATCTCCTGTTGCAGGTCATCTTGCCAGTAAAACGTAAGAAGCTGACGAGTTTTGGTGCTCCTCAAGCTACTCTCAGCTTTTTTTTCCCACAAAGCTCAGTTCCTCTGTGCTCCTCCCACAGCCACTTGCCCTGCCCGTCAGCTTGGGTGGGATTCATCTTCTGATGGTACAAAGGCATCAGCACTGCTCCCCCTTGTCTCCCTTCACAGGGAGGGAGCTGAGGGTGCCATCTCTCTTATCCCACTACAGCCATTTCCATTTCTGCAAGTGACTCACACCCTACAAGCACTCATCTCTCTCCTGTGACAAATGGGGGTCTAAAGGCAAAGAGCTCAGATGTGGGCGTTTGGAAAAAGGAAAAAAAAACAAACAAACAAAAAAAAAAACTACCGCCTGTTGCTGGGCTAACATCCATCCCTTCAAGGGCTGCCTTTCCTCTCCCCTTGCTCACACCATTTCTCTCCTAGGAGAAGTGCTGGAGAGCCGATCTCTGGAGGAGCTGCAAACTCTCATTTTTCACCTCCACTGACTTTCCTTACTGAAGCTTACTACAGCGATGATACATTTTGGCAATCACTTAAAGTATTGCTACTAATTTCCTTATCTCTAAAAGACAATAAAGAAGAGTTACTATATAAAACATGAAGTCTTTTTAGCACTTGGGTTTTAAATCAGAGGAATTTGAAGGAAGTAAGGATAATAAGCCAATATAATATAGTACCCAAGTCCTCAAAAAGGTGATAACTGTTTCCTAAAAACAACCAAAACTTCCCCAGAAATTCAGGCAGCCCACACAGTTACTGGGCCAGCTCTAGAGGCTGACTTAAATCCTGAAATTGTAAACCCAAGAGATTTTCATCCTACTTCTAAGTACTTCAACAACATTGCAAGCTTGCATGGAGCTGTAATAAGAGCCTTATGAAATGCCTTTCCTAGTAGAGGAGCAAGGGAGAAAAACAACAAAACAAGAAATCTGAGGCCTTGCAAGGATTTTAACTCTTAGCTAAAAATGTATCCATGGCAAGGATTTATTTCAAGCTTTCTGGAAGCATCTGAGAAGTATTTGAGTCATGTCAGGAAAGCCAGCAATGGTGGAGATCAACACCAGAGATCCCGGGTCACATCTTTGGTGACAAGCACTGGGCAGCTTGGGACAGATCAGAAAGATGGGGTGGGAGAGAGCCACTGCCCTAGTAGAACAGTTTCTGGTAGCAAGAACAATACCCAGGCACCACCTGAAATTTGTGGCACAGGAATAAATGAATAGCAGTTCTTAAAGTTACTTGTGCCTACCCAGCTCTGCTCTGAGAGGCAATCTACACATGCATTCATGCAATGGGTACAAACGTGGCCCAGTGCCTGAAACCACAGATCGTCCTTCTGTCATCACCTTCTCGCAGATCATCCACCCACGGGACCTGCTGGGGCACGGCCACACCTTCCACCCTTGGTGGAGAAAACAGCTCAGGCAGCAGTTTCAGTGCCCTCTAACTGCTGACCCACACAGGGAAGAAGAGAATGGTGGGCACGTAAACACCTCCACATCAGCTACACCTGGTTATGGGTGAGCATCCTGCCTTCCCTCAAGTACTTGTGTTGTGCATGGTTTTGGGATACAAACGTGGTATCAATCTGGTAGAACGAAACAGCAACAAGGGGAGCTGCCCTACAGTGCTTCGTTTCTTGAGGTTTCAGAGAGCATCCTACTTGGTGAGGATATGGGTGGATCTCTGCAGGGGTATATACATTACATACTGGGGACGGAGACTGTTTCTTCTTAAATGTGGCTATCAAAACCACCGGGACTCTGGTAGAGCGCACCTTGGCCACACGTGTACCTGATGATCAAAGAAGTGCAGGACCTCCTCATTCACCAGGCTCAAAGAAAGGAGTTGCTGAAAAACTGATTATACCTCTTCTGGCCTCAAAAGATTTTAACTAATAGATGCAGCCTCACAAGAAAGGACTCGAGGCAACTTTCTCCTTCTTACCCCCAACGTTTCTGGGCAGTATACAACCTGTTGTGCATCAAGTCTCTCTTGCAGAAGAGTGCATTAACTGAGCACTTACATCAGAAGTTTTGGATTTGCAAGTCTCTTGTCTGTCTTTTAGCATTTTGTCAAGGACTCCACTCCTGCACCAGACACCAAAGACAGTTTTCCCATGCTGATATCCCACTTCCTAGAAAAAGAGAACCAGGAGAAAAGAAAAAAAAAAGTACATTAGTAACAAAAAACATTATCCAGGAAATCCAGATGTCTATCCCAAAGGCAGGATGCATGTTCTGGTACCTTCCATCCTTAGCTAGAAAAGCTTCTCAGCCTAATGATTAGGGGGGAATGATTAAGCAAACAAGGCGCTATTCTAAGTCTAAATGCTAGCTGGATCCTTGACCCCACAGTATGTACAGAAAAGCGCCACCTGACAACTACTTTTAGAGCAGCAGCTTCAAGCAGGTTCACAGAATAATGCCATATGAAGCTCAGTACGTGTATGCACACAGGCTCTTTCTTTGGAAGAACGTAACAATGCAAATTAATCTGTCTTTTCCCTTCTTGGGTACAAAGAAACCCAGAAAAGAAACTCTTGGGTTCCCCTTTCTAGCAAAGAAAAGTTACTGTAGGGTACCTGGGTTGCAAAGCCTCGTTTAGCAAGGTAAGCCTAACAGCACCAAGCACACAGGGGTCAGTTTGCTGGAGTAGACACAGTGGCAGATGTACAACAGCAAAACCACAAACTCTACGTCCCAGTACTTTAAAAGTATAAAGAAGTTTACACTTGGAATAGTAACATGGCACTATGCCGTTAGCATGTAAACAACTGGAAAAATAATTGTTCCGAGTTTTGTTTTATTTTATTTTATTTTTCCCTAGTGAGGCCACAGAAATGGTGCTTAACAATCAAATTGAAAGGACAGAGCAACAGGTGTTGGGAACCCCAGATTCTATTTCCAGCTCTCGCAGTGGCAGCACACGCTAAGCCTCCCACTTGCGTGGTCACTACGGGTGCTGGGAGCAGCCCTGGCCGAGCTGGTATTGTTCCCCAACTGTTTTTTTGGATAGAATTCAAAGCAGAGCAAGCGCTTACAGTGGAATTCACCTTTCGATCCATCACAGCCTCTCAGCCTAGGCTGGATGTGATTGCTCAGAAGGAAAAGGGACCTGACAGGTCTATGACTTGCTGGATCAGATTGATCCCAAGCATGCAAAAGAACTCGAGCTTCAGGAAATGACACGCAGCCACCTTATCGCTACAGGCAGATATAGAACAGGGATTTTGTTCCTGAAGAAGGGAGGATTTTTGTTCTTTTGAACACAGCGAATTGCAGCTACATGGTGCCCATTTCTATTTCCTGGACAATCCAGGTACACAGCCAAAATTAAAACAACAACAACAAAACGAACACATTATTTCATAGCCTGTAAGGATAAAGGAATGCCTAGAATGCCCTTTAAGGTCAGCACAGTGTAAAGCTCCCCCCGGGACAAAGCTTATTTAGCTACACTGTAGGAAATGAAAACCCAGGAGGGTGCTGCCCTCTCTACCTGGAACATCTCGTGCCAAGAACTTGCTCAAAGAAAGTGACGTCTTTGAGAAACTGCACTTTCCTCAAGTTTTTAATTCCACTGAGAAAAAAATGCCTGGTGTCTTCAAATCTCTTTAATGACAGCAAATTAGACAGAACAATGATTTGACAGCTTACTGTTACTGCGATGATCTATCAGACCTGTTTGTCAAGGTTTTAAAAAGGGCCAGGACACTGCTCCTCATGAAGAGCACTATTTAAACAGGGAAGCCTCAGGTTCCCTGCCGAGGAGACAGAGCTGTTTACCCAGGAGCTATGACATCCAATATCCTTGGGAAAATATTTATACTGGGGAAATCAGCTGGTGGCTTTGAATAGCTGCTCTTTGTTCCTAAGTACTCTCTCAAATGTAAATCTGCAGGGCTTAATTGCATTTCTGTTTTTCCTCAGTATTTATAAGACAGTATTGTAAGACAACAATGTTGAGAAAGCAATCTGCAGCCTAATGAGTGTTGTTGGTTCTCAACACATCTGTAAAGGAGAACTGCTTAAAGGAAAATTGGCACTTCTCCCTCCTCCTTTTTCCCAGACTAGGAGAAGAGCAGACCCATGCAGAAACACCTGAACACAGAAGATACTTGCACAGCTGAAGCAAAGAACGGAAAAAGACAGTAAAATGACTTCCTTGACAAGAGACAATGAGCCAAAATTGCTATAATTCCCTCAAATCAGGCAGAAATGTTTTGGTTTTGAATGCTGGATTATGTCACCAAGATAATTCAACTGCACATCTGGAGTCAGTTCTTCCCATGCTGATTTCCCATACATATCTTTGGGATTTAGTTTTTGGAACCTGGTACTACCCTTTTTACTACGTCCTTCCACTGACATTGGTGCCACTTTCCTGATATGCTATCAGGTGTGGAGGAATTGTGGATGGAATGTTTTATTAATAGAAGTGTTGAAATGTTAGCCGAGTCAGGTATCTTAGCATGTTACCCTCCATTTCAATGATTCACGGCCTCCCCACAGATTTCTTCAAATCTTTCATGTGACAACAAGCTACACAATCAAGGAAGAGAAATGACACCATTTGACAAACCACAACTGCCCAAAACAGCTCAGACACCAAAGAGCTTTTACCAAGCAGCTGAGTAAGGACTGACATGAGATAGCGAGGCAACTGATCCGTTCACAGGTTATTATATAATCACAATTAGTAACTCGATTTCTACTGTTAATCCAATCTCACAGTCATGCTATCATTCCGTGGTATTATTTAGTGTCAATTATTCACTCTGTGCCAACTGACTTCTCTTACTCTTATACCGCTTAGGTATTAATTAGCACCACAAAGCAGTAGACTTCTGCAGAATGTCAGTACGGGGGACCTGCCTTCCCCAGGATGCACTTACACAGATTTCATCAAATTTCCCAAATTCCAGGGTGCCGTATCGGTCAATGGGTGGCCGTATATACTCGCAGTACTCGCTGTTCTTCACCATCTCCAGCTGCCGCACGCAGCACACGTATGCAAGCCGTGTCTGGATCTCTGCCATATTCAGCACCTGCCAACCAGGACAGACGTACCCATCATGATTAATTCAGAAATTTCATTTCAGAATATGTTCTGTATTCACAGTGGAGAGAAAGCAAGTTATCCATCAAGCTTATTCCAAAAGCACACAGAAGCCTGCTGAAGCCTTCACACATCAGCACCTCCATCTGTTTCCCAGGCAGCGTGGACAGCCAACAAGTCTCCAAAGTCAGACACATTGCTGCGGCGCAAGGTGGAATCGAGTCTTCCATTTCAGGATGTAGTGGTAACTTCAGAAAGAGGTCTGTGCTTAGCTGGGAGGGCTAAGAGATCCTTCAAGGCAGAAATCGGTGATGATCACAACTGTACCAGGGCAGAGGTTTCACAGAACCACAGAATCACTGAGATTGGCAGGGACCTTTTGATACCCTCTGGTCCAAGCCCCTTATACTCAAGCAGGGTCAGCCACAGCAGGCTGTCCAGGACCACGTCCACCTGGGTGAGAACACCTCCACATACACTCTACAGTCTACAGGTGACTCTACAGGCAACCTTTTCCGGTGTTTCACCACCCTCACAAATCTAGAAATGGAATCCCATGTGTCTTCATTTGTGACTATCGCCATTTGGGCAGCCGCAGCATTTCACTGGGCACTAATGAGGAGAGTCAGAGTCTTTCATTTCCCCAGCCAGGCATTCCCACTACATGCTGCGAGCAGCACCGTCAACTCTGCCAGGACTGAGCAGGGCACTCAGCTGCACCAGCTCCAGAAAGGATGCCAGGCCACTTCTCAGGGAGAAGAGACCTTGTCAGGGAAGGGATTTATTACAGAGGAATAACTTGAGATTACAGAGCAGTACCCACAGGTTGTAATATTTCTCCTAACTTTGGGAAGCAAGGTTTTTATTTCCAATTGCAAAATGGGAACACATGAATCACAGTGGGTAAAGGAGAAAACAGCATTCACTTAGGGAGCGCTGCAGAGCCAGATAGCTTAGGAAATGCAGAAGAATACTTAATAGAGTTGGCTGACTGCATTCAACAAGAAAAAAAAATCATACTCTGCAGCCCAGTGTTTATGAGTAGTAGTTGTATTGTTAATTACTGCCTAGCACTAAAACCTCCCTAGTCAGCCATCCAGAGACATTAGGATAGAAACACTGAACTGGACTAAGTTATTACTTTTATTGGTGAAATCTGTAAATTCTGACTTTATCAAAACTAAGTGCACCTACAAGAACAGGTTTCTGTGCTCTAACAATTGTATGACCTTCTGCAGCCCACACTCTGCAGAGCGGGGCTGTACCCTCTCCCCTGGTGCTCTATTTCCTTTGGTGTCAGGGCACTGTCCAGCTTTCTTCATCCATCATTATGAGCTCAAATCCAAGAAACAACATGGCCTGTTACCAGGTTTGCTCTCTGAATATCCAAGGGAATGCTTCCTGCTCTGCACATAAAAATAGCTGTGATTGCAATGCAGTCTGCAATACCTTGACTTTTTCAGCCAGGGGATTCCATCTCTTCCAGAGCAGCCACCAGCCAGACAAGCAGTCGCCGTAGTTGGTGAGGTCGGTCTCATCTTGGCTCCCCACATCGATCGCTATCACCACCTTTGCCCCCATGGACTTTGCAACATCAGCTAGTGGGAAAGAAGGTCATATCAGTACACTTCCCAATAGTGATGTCAACTCTGGTGCTGCACAGCTGAACTTATATATACTCTCTAGCTGTATGTGTGTAACTTGACATCATACCTACCACGAGCATCTCTTTGATCAGCTTCAGATATAAATGTTTGCAGCAACGCTGGTGAGAGACTATTTCCCTGGGGACGCTCCTACCCCACGTGCTCTATTTGAGCTACGAGATCCCATTGTGCACCGAAGTGAGCCCCTACATAGCAGCAGGATGAGTGCATGTTGCTGAACTGCTGGTAAACGTCACTTATGGGGGAAGCTTTCCCCAGATGGGCAGGCTGACCTGACTCACCAACACCACACTGCCACCAAAACCAGCGTGAAGGAAGCAGCAAACCTGTGCGGCAGGGAACAGAGAGAAGCCAGGACACACACACAGCACAAGTCCATGGTTACACCAGACTAGTTATAGCATGGCAAGTCCTGTATAAACAAAGCCCTGGGGAACCTGGAGAGAGAACAATTGGTAATGGCTTTAAAGAGGAGAGTCAGCAGTGCAGGAGGTGCAACCCTGCAGAGAGAAGACAAAGAAAAGGAGCAGCAAAGGAACCCAACAGCAAGGAGAGGCTGGGAGGATTTCAGTCTACAAAAAGCCTTGGGATCCAAGAGAAAGATTTGCATTTGAAGTTGGAGAGAAATGAGGCAACACTTCCTACTTCAAGGTCAGTAGGAAGAGGACTAGCCACAGCCTTTGGATATGGGGGAGAATTTAGGGAAATGCCAAAGGAGGGAAAAGAAGGACACACACCTTACAGAATGAATTTATACTCCTTCCACACCCCCAGAGTCCAAGATAGTTGCAGTTTCCAGAATAGTTATGCGTAGGAAAACCACAGCTCTGAAGAGCCAATTTAGATGCTTAATTTAGACACTTATTTAAATCAGATCTGTTCTGTAACTTGTACTTCTATTACTGGGCTGGTTCAGTCTACTCATCTCTTCCACCCAGTGTCACCTGTATATATGCTCTGAGCACTCTTCCAATGTATACTGGTGAAAATGGTGTCTTGGTTTGCAGTTCATGGCTTTGCTTACAGACACACACAGCAAATGTCAAATGCAGATTTTGGGGGTCTATTTTGTGTTCTTTCTATTTCTGTTTTTCAGGCAAATACAGCCCTGATGAGAAAATACAGTCTGGGTTTGTCTTGAACATGCAAAAGCTTTAGGATGCTCAGATGTAGTCTCTGACTTGGATTTCTTTCTATTTGTACACAAACTGAAATGGCACCATACGTCTCTTTCCTGTCTTGGCCATCCCCCTGACCCACCCACCTTCCAATGCTTTCTGACCACAGTGGCAGCCCTGACACAAAACACATCCCAGATAAGCACCAATGAATTCAAGCACCTTGATCCCATTTGGGTTCAGCCCTCAGATCAGCCCTTGCTCCACATCAGCCTTCATACACCACACGATCCCACCTCTGCCACATGCTCGCAGCTAACCAAGACCCCAGCTGCACCCTGCAGGCTCTGGGCACAGAGCTCAGCCCCTAGCCCTGTCCCCAGTGGCCTGGGAGGACGAAGCTAGCATCTGTTGCAGGAGCCCCCACTGGCACGAGGCTGCCCACTCTTTCCTCCCAAGCACAGTTTGTGCATCCTGCCAGCTCCTCAGGGAGGCACGCTGGCAGACTTGCTCTCAAGAATAGACATCTGATTTAACAAAGCTACTCAAAATACTCACTGCTTCAATCCTGCGCCTACGTTACAGTTAAAACTCACAACTGGACAATAAAGAAAAGAGAATTTTACTACGCTGTTTTCAATATCAACAGTCATTTACTTTCAACAGTCCTCCAGCGAGTGCTCTGATGCAGCATGTTCTACTAACGCTGGCACCAGGACGAATAACGAACTACTACTCTTGCTTTCTCTGAATTAGTTCCTATTCAAGTGATACTTTTGGAAAGAAGCACAATGATAGACTACGTACTTGCAGTTTAATTTCTGCTCTCCTTTCAGTGAGCACTAAATTGGAATTATATTTTTGGAATAGGAATATTAGGAAACAGTTCATAACAAAGAACAGTCTTAATAAAGCCTTGGTAAAGCAAACACCTAGGAAACTGAGAACAATGCCTCCTGGTAGCCATCACAGATTAAAGGTGTCTGCAACATTTCTCCTTGTTTCTTTTTTTGGAAAATAATCACAAGGGCAAAGTTCTGCAGCCTGTATGACGAGACATATTCTCGGTAACTTCTTCCCAGCCGATCCATACACCTACCGGGAAGGTTGTTGATATAACCTCCATCCATCAGGAGATGCCCATCCTTCGGGTCACAGAGCGGAGGCATGTACCCAGAGAGAGACATGCTGGCACGGATGTACCTCCACAGAGAGCCTGCAGGAACAAGGCGGGGGGAACGGCAACAGAATTAACGCCCTGCCACAGCGATGGGTAGGCTTTCACACTCGTTACAGTAACCGGGAGATAGAGGTTCTCCTGAGAATACTATTAGAAAGTTATTAAAGAAGTTTATTATTTTCTGTACCATAATCCTGGCTAGGGGAAAAAAAGGCCATTCAGACCTACAGTCAGGCGAAGGCCTTAGGAAACAGTCTGAAGCACATGCCTCACATTCATTGCCTTTAAAGAGATTTCAGCGTATGCCTGACTGCAGGGATCATCTTTAGTGCTTTGCTGAGCTTACACTGGTACGGAAACGAAAAGGCTTCTCCTGGGGACAAAGGAATAGAAAAAATAAGCAGATTGAAGTGCAGCTAAAGCCATTATGCTCTACAAAGATCCACAGAAAACAGACTTTTAGCAGTTTAGCAGGAGCTGAACTGATTGCAGAAGCCCAGAAATTCTGCTGTCCCTGCTCTGCAATAAGCAAACATTTTCACTCATAGAACTAGTGCAAGTACATGGTGGTGATCTTATCTCTTCTGAGGACACTTCTGTTAACGGTACTGTAATGAAGAAAGTTACAATATTTTAAGCTGTTAGAAACAAAGTTTAATCAAGTAGAAATTGATTGGATCCGTTTCCTTTAAGCCATTCTGCTTCAAGGGTCTTATTTACTGATTTTTCTCCTTGTAACATTTGCAATAGCTGAATTTGGATGACACTGTAGTTCCAAAGATGCTAGTAATCTTGTTTAAGATGTTAGCAATCTTGTTTAAGAGGTCGATCCTTAAAATATCCAAATTTTTTATTTTCTTTTTTAAAAAAAATATGTAATGGTTCTTTTTATAATTGTAACCTAAACACTCCTCCTGCTTCGCACAGGTCAATACTGGCAAGCTTGTTTTTTATTATTTATAGTTTTAGTCAAGTTGGAACTTCCACAGGAGAAAAATGCTGACTTGAGTTATTCACACTGCTACCCAGCACCCTATGCACTTTGGCACACACTTGAGTTAGCAACCTGTTTAGCAGCTGCAGTGCTTAGGATTTTAATTGCATTAAGGGGGGCTTCTAGGGCAGCTTGTGATCCAAGTCAGGGCTGCTCTCCTCCCTCTCTGACTCCAGCCACCCTTTGCATCACCCTCACATCCGTGCTGCATTCCTGGAACTTCAGATTTCGGGAGAGGTTTTTTGCCTCAACCCATTTTGATCAGAGCAATTCCTGGGCACAGGTGCTACTGCCGGTGTTCGCAGGAAGCAGGGACAAGCAAATGGGTGGAGTGAGTTTCTTCATCTACATCTTGGCTTAACCTGCTGTAGAACTAGAAAACAACCTCTAAGGAAGGTTAATCTTTTTCTGCTTGTTTTAGCTCCCTTGGTTGTCCTAAGACAACAACACCCCGGGGTCAGCAGCAGCAGTTTGAGGGTTCTGCAAGCCCCACCCTGGCTGCAGGAATAGCCTTACCTGGTGGACAGCCAACTCAGAAGATAAAACAGAGGCACAGCAGCAAAGGCTTCGCCTGCCCACAGAAATATCTGCGGCACCCCGAAGGCTTGTGCTGTTTTCACTGAAGCATGAGTCACTGCACCATTACCCCAAATAGCCAGACAAAAGCTAAAGCAAGTATCCCACAGGGCTGCCACCACATCAAGAAAGCAGAGCAGACAGCTCAGATCTTTCTCCTCTGTTCAGTCACTGTAAGGCGAATTACAGTTTTCCACCAGAGAAACAAAGAGGCCTGGACACAAATGACAACCTAACCCAGCTTCTGCTTCAGCCACAGGAGTCTCTTTATGGGGAATACTTCTTCATTTATGGGGAATTTGAATCTTAAAACTTGTTTGTTGCATTAGTTCTGATTTATGGTTAAGACACCTGCACTTCACAGCATGCTTTAAGGGAACAGAACGATGCCAACGGAGCCATTTGCTCTCTAAACAGTGAATCCGGCGTCTCAGTTAATTTCTTTCCCACAGCTCTGCTCCTTGTTATGTGTACAGCCACAGGCTGGTGCTCATCAAATAACAGAGGAGGGGAAAACAAAAGGAAAGACAAACTGAAAGAGGATGAAAACCGCAGGAACAAGGGGTGGCACTTCAGCCTCACATCCCTGTTTAAGACATGCTGCAGGAGGCTGCCTGCACACTTACCGTCGGTGTGGACCCTCATCGTTGAGGCAGTGATGTCGGTCGTAATGGTGAAGTAAGGAATCCACAGATCCTGCAACACAGGAGGGCCTCATTTTACCAAATCTGTAACCTTGCACTTAAACTAAAACCTGTGCCTAATACGGAAGCCAGTGAGAACCTCTGCATCTCGACAGAGCTGTAGACACAAGTGGAGAAAAATCCATTGGCTTTGTGTTTAAGTTTATAAATTTGTTTCTTACGCAAATACCTCAGGCAGAACCAAGGCAGAAAAATAATTACTTTAATAGCATAAAACACTTGTTCTGGAAGACTGTACATCATACAGAACATAACAGAAACCTCGTACTTGGAGCTTATCTTTTCTGATATCTGCTGTTCTTTAAGATGAAGTTGTTTATTTGTTTTTCTTGCTTCACTTCCTGAAATACCAGAGCCCAAGACAAAATGAGGGAAGAACATGAGTTTTGACCCTCTTTGAGCAATGTTCTTCCACTGTAAATGACTTTCACGTTGTACCATATAGTGATGAGGTCATTTCAGCAGGAGATACAGAGCAATGCTGCTGAGACCCAAAGCTGCCAAGAGTCAAAGACGACGACACAAAGCTTTGCAGCGTTACCTACAGGAACATCCTGCAAAGCTGATTTTCAAGAAGACCCCAAAAGTTGCTCGAGATACTGCAGGATGGAATAGCAGCGAGGAATGCGGTACATAACCTACCTAACAAGGAGGATAGTACACAAAAAGAACAGACTTGTAAAGGACTTAGCTAGCTTCTTCAACAGAAGCTAGGCAAAACCAAGCAGCCCTGTTCCTGGGTGGGGGAGCTCTCCTTTGTGTCTCAGTGCCTGTACTCACACCCCACTAGCTGGAAAAACAGAGTGGGAGGAGGCTTCCCAACTGCACAGGAGCTTGTTGGAGAGAGGACAGTTTTGGAAAGCCTCTGTGGTGCATAGTAAAAGAGCAGCCTGCAAAGGTAAAGGAGGAGGACTTGTGCCCTCCAGCACTGATGCCCAGAGAACAACAGCTGATAGTTGTCCGTCAATCACACAAAGCTGAATCTAGGCTGAAGAGGTAAATTTGCTTTCCCATCCATCCAGCCTCATATGCTGTTCACGGGGTAAGGCATCCGAACCTTCCCTGGCACGGCTCAGATTAGCCGAGCAAGGCTTTGGACTATAGCTGTCAGCACAAGCTGAGAAGTACTCCCCCTATGGCACTTCTGGTGCAAGCTTTTTGTGCTGTTCAACAGGAAATTGTGAACTGCCAAGGTGTTTTTTTTTTTCTTTTCTTTTCTTTTTTTTTTCTCCTCCTCCTCCTAGTGAGTTTAATCTCTTACTTAAGCAGCTCTGCGAAGATGGGGGAATTGAGGAGGACTAACAGATGCTGCACAAGTATTACAATCCATCTGGTATAAATGCCACAGGAGGGGCGGACGAATAAAGTGTGACTACAGGAGTATTAGGGGTGCCTCTCTGCACTAAAGATATTCCGATGATCACGGATCTCGGTGCATCAACCACATTTTAAGCAAAAATACAGGAACAGGGAAAGAAGCCTAAGCTACACTTCCTTGCATATTCATGCATGAAGGAAACCAAGCCACAACCTATTATACACTCATAAAGATGGCATTTCACAGACATAGTTTCATTTATTTTCAAGAGAGATCGTTGTTCAAGCCCAAAACAAGATTTATGAAGCTTTCTTTTCAGATTCCTCACACCAGAAACTCCAGCTGAGATGACCTGCAAGAGCACTTTGTGTTTCTGTCATGAGGGATAAAATTCCTGGTGCTCTCCTGGGATACCACAGGATCACAGCACGGCTGAGGCTGGAAGGCACCTCTGCATCCCTTTGGTCCAAGCCCTGCTCCAGCAGGGTGCCCAGGACCACACTCAGGTAGCTTTGGAAGATCTCCAAGGAGGAGAC
This sequence comes from Oxyura jamaicensis, assembly GCF_011077185.1. Taxonomy (NCBI): domain Eukaryota; kingdom Metazoa; phylum Chordata; class Aves; order Anseriformes; family Anatidae; genus Oxyura; species Oxyura jamaicensis. Next base: position 1,713,352 of record NC_048909.1, on the reverse strand, counting down.
GCCACAACCTCTCTGAGCCACCTGTGCCAGTTCTGATACGTGCTCTGAGCTGGCACCCCCAGCTCTTCCCAGAGGAGCACTGCAGCATCATCTGCTAAGAGCTGAAAAGCTAAGGCTCTGAACTGAGGCAAGAGAGCTTGTTGTTCTCCAAGTACAAACTGAAGCTTCTGTGTCTATACGGAAGGATGATTCTTGTTGTCTGGGTGGACATGATGCTTCTGTAACTGGCAGGCAAGGAGCAAACGGCATTTCTCTGCAGATGTCAGGAAATGCTCTTATCAGACGCAGTGTCCTCCCTCCAGTAGGATGGGTAGTTCCAGAGGAACACTAACTGTATGTTTCAGGAAGTATCTTCCAAGCGCCCTGCCCTGGTTTTCTGTGTGCTTTCCTTAAAGGACTCACGTAGGCAGATTTCTTCTCTTGGAGCGCCTTTGGCTGAAATCTGTAGCAGCAATCACGGGGGTTGCTGGTAACCAGGGCTACCCCACAAACAACACTGCTGGGATTCTGGAGACAGCTACGTGACAGGAGCTGTTCAAGAGCAAGTTTTGGAGAAAATGGAAACCTCCCTTTCGATGACAGAAATAAGAGTTCAACGTAAGCGGCTACGCTCCCGAGCTGCGATGCAGAAGAGGGACGAGGGCACGCATGAGAACGGCAGCAGTGACACCTCACAGCCAGGGCAAGCAAAAAGGATAATCTGTTCCAGTTCTTCTTAATTTTAAGCTTTTATAACAGTTGGCCAGTCCCCATCCTAGCCCCATGGGCAGAAGTGCTCAGGTTCTGCTAAGTTCAACAGGAATACTGCCAGGATGGAGCAGGGCTGCCAAGCATCCAAACAGCACCTGTGTTTGTAAGGCTGGAACCAACCCTTGCTATATGCATTCCGCGCTGGAAATCATTGCTACCCACCCTACTCCAAAAACACTCCAACTGCTGAGAAAACAAACAAACAAACAAATCTGAAGTTGGGATGTCCTGAAATACTGCTTTTAGAAAAGATTTCTTCATGGCTTAATGCTTTTGTCACTTTATAAGTGACTTTTTACACTTGGGCAGCTTTCAGTTTCCGTCTGTCTACTGACATGCCTGGCTAACCCATTCTGACAGTATGAATTGCAATTAAGAGTAAATGCCTCCTTCCTTGCAGAGCCACACAACATTTCTCTTTATTTATCTGATGGAAGTCTTCCAGCTCAAAGACATCCTCAGTCACAGACTGAAGGGTTTTAGCCTGTGACACCCCCCCCCCCCCCCAGCTGCTGCTGTTATATGCCTCAGAACTGGATTTCTCATGGACCAAGTTTCCTTCCTGTGACCAGAAGGTCAGAACAGATCATACAATTACAGCTGCACTACATAAAAATCGTAGTGTAGGAAAGAAGCCTGCTGCATCTTAAAGGCAAGTACAAGGCACTGCAGAAATCAACAGCAGCGATCACAAACCAGTAAGCCAGGGGAAGAAAGGGCTACCCACGGTCAGAGGAGACCTTCCTCCATTCTGTCACTTCTCAAAGCTTTCCTCAGCATTTTCCTGCAGGCTCACACTGCAGCATGCCGTGCTGTTCCACAAGTCACACCAAGTTACCTGGGAGATCTACCTGGGTCTACCTGGGTACCAGGGTCTACTTGGGTAGTGTACCCAGACTGCCCAGGTCTCAGTGCCTTGCACAAAGGCAGCTCCCCAGCTACACCAAATCAAGGGGAAAGGAGCTGTGTTAGTCATTCAACAGTCGTATTTGCTTATCAGGCACTGCTGAAACCAAATATAGAAGCTGGAATGCTTCAGGAAGGGATACACACAACTGAAGGAGTAAGTGTGCTGGTGCTGTCCAGCTAACAAAACAAATTCCAGTCTCAGAAGGCCTTATCACTTTAAAACCTGCTTGTTCCCAGCACCATCCACAGAGGAAAATGCTATTTTAAGCCCCATGTGATGATTAATCACTTACTTTCATCCTTGCATTTAAGTAGGGAATGTTTTGGATTATGCAGCAAGTTATCACTGTATTTTAAATATATTTATGAATCTTTTATCACAAGGATTCCAAACACAGGAATAATGTGGCTAAAACTGCAAATGATGTAAGGCTGCAAGACTACCCAAACCTTCTCTAAGCTCAGTGATCTAGGAAGACAGCCACTGATCATTTACTTTATTAATTGCTGCTGCTGGAGAACAGAGGATAGTGGCTATCAGACCAGGGATATCATACAACATCTAGTGATCACAGTCACCCTATGCAAAAGAGAAAACTTTGATGTTATTTCAGTTTTCAATAGGCTGTCCACAAACACTCAATCTTAAAAAAAATGTTGGGACCTTCTTAAAGACCTTCGTTTGGTCGTGTCTCTTAGACCCAACTTGCATAATAATGATAAAACAATCTCGGCAATTTTACTTCAGTGACTAACTTCTAACTTCTGCTCTCGGACAATTGGATCCCTTTGTCAAAGAGAGCAAAAGTAGCTAATCCACTCCACCTGTATTTTTCTAAATCCACCAGAATGAAAGAATATCCTCCCTCCCACATTCACCTAACATTACATTCAGTTCAAACATTTTCAAGCTCCCCACAGCCCTGTCGGAATACTAGAATGGAAGAAAGGCAGAAAGAAATTTGTTACAGCAGGACACAGAGAAGTCATCCACCGTACATAAAGTGGGTAAACAACCTACCTCTATCTGCTTATCTTTGAAGATGTTGTTGATGCTATTGTTAAAAGCCGCTCCAGAAAACATAGAGGTTATTGGATACGTCAAGTCCAAAATAGTCTTAAACACCGAATTCATAACCTAAAAAAAAAAGCCAAAGGTAAATATATTTAAGACCCGATATTAATGTTATGCACATGCATTTCTGAGAGAGGTTGTGTTCCAGATCCCACAGCAAAGTTGTAAGCATTGCTATTGCCAGTGCAAAGGTTGTATATGTTCAGGAATACAGCTACAAGAACTACAAGCAGTGACTCCCTGTGTGGTGTCATAAATATCAAATAGAAAGCATCAAATTGCATAGCCAGTTTGAAGTAAGGCTATGTAGGACCGCACATTTATTTCCCTTTCCTTCTAGCCATAAACCCAAACTTTGTTCCAAAGCAGTGGACGTAGGCCCAGGCCTTAACAAATGCACCTGGACGGCACAACTTGATTACTTATTTTTAGTAACAGAACTATGGTAGCAGTTACCGCCTCTCCATCGCCCTTTTGAGCTGAAACCACAGCATGTTTCAAGTTTCCCATAGCGTACCTGCAATTCACCTGCCTGGAAAGGAAATCAGAGCTCCGTAATGCCGGAACTGATGTAAACACTTGCACAACTCTTTTCATGTATGGATCACAGTTTTTCTTACAGTCTGTAATCTACCTCCGTAAGCACTTATAAAACACGTAAGTGGCTTTCTGGGATTGCAGCAAGTTTAATTAAGTCACGCTTTAAAGAGCTTTAAACACACTTTCTGCGTATTAGCGTCAATTATTTTCATTCCCCAGGAGAGTTGTTGTGCCCTTCACCTGCTGCTGGTAGCCAGCACGGAGGTACCGCTGCAGGCACTCTGCGCCAGGCAGGTAAAACAGATCCCACTGGCTTTCCTAAAGCACCACAGATACTATTATATTACGCAGCAGTGGGCAGGCACTGTCAAACTTCCCTTTTCTAAGCACACACACACTGTAATTAAGCTTTCAAGGATTTTTTTCTCCTCTCCATTTCCGATGTTACATGTGTGCACTAACCTACAAGCTAAAATGATGAAAATACCTGAACTAAGCTGACAGTTCAAGCAGCACTACGGCCTCTGCATTATCAGTCCTGCACCTATGCTATTGGTCTCAAAGCTTGATAAATCCTAATAAAATCAGGTGCCTGAATGTTACACCATACTCAGTTAAAATGCAATAGAGGACAAAGAAAAAAACAATTAACTCTTCTGCAAATGAATACGGTTTCACTGGATGCAACCTTTATAGGAAATATTTTAATATTTTATCCCTCCACGTTTCTCTAGAGTTTAACAAACAGCTTAACAGACCACGTGGCACTGCGCACAGCTCGCGATCAACAGCATGAGACAGCCTCCAAAACTGCAATCCATTAAAGGCTCTGTGATCAACAGCTGGCCTCTGCTTTACTCCAGCAATGATTTAAGGAAGGATTAGCCTACATTGTCATGTCCATCTGCTTTTAAACATACATTATGCATCTGCCCAGAGAAAACACAGACAAGAACAAAAGAGAAAGCAGCCTTAAGACAGTATATAAGCAAAAATCTCAGGAGAAGCTAAAAGCCTCAACGCAAAGGCAGCTATGAACCCGTTACCTTCCTTCAGATCCTCCTTTTAGTTTTTTTTAGGTTTTGATGGGGAGAGGACAGTGTGCCAGCCTAACTCTGCACATGCTACCTACAGCTTCAGAGTTGAACAGAATTATTTTTGTACTTAAAACAGGGATTTAGTCTCTGACAGTACTTAGAGAAAATCATTCAGGGAAAGACGAATCTGCCAAAATTCCATTATTTAATACTGAAAAAGGTCTCTTGAAACTCACCGCCATAACATCAGGCTATCCTTGCTGCAAATGACCTTTATAATGCTGAGCCTCTACGTTTTCCCTGCAATTAATGCTTGCAGTCATCTTGTACACGAACAAAAGCCATCTAATGAATGGTTATTTCCTAATCTTCTCCTTTCTCATAACCAAAGACGCTCTTATAGCAGACGCTGATGGCTAACTGTCTCCCTCAGCCTTCCAAGAATAGCTGCTACCGCCTAGCACTCCCAAGAGAAATGAATTTACAGATTGCCTTTTGGAAAGGCTGCCAGAGCCTCAGCAGCTCTGCTCCACTCTGTACCTCTCTCCTGTCCGACAGGAAAAGGCCAACGCTGGCATCTCTGACACCGACCCAGCTTCAGCTCCATACAGCACAGCGATGGGGAGCACAGCCCTGGGGCATGGCTACCAGCTCTCTTCAGAGCAGGCATTCCGCAGTTCTTCAGGAACTTCTCATGCACGTTCATTTCTACAGCTCTGCTTCACACCAGCTAATAAGAGTTTCAACCGTAAAAGTACTTTTTAAAGCTACCCCACGGCATAAGGCAACTTCAGCAAGGGAGGGACAAGGTAAAAGCCTCCAAGTAGAACAAGAGCTAACATACATGATGGCAAAAAGAAAACTGACCTGTTATCTCTGGCTACCTTGTTCTTTGTTGCAGAATGGTTGCAAATCACTGCAAACCAGGATAATCCCAAGGCTTTTCAATGTCCCCAGGTATAAAAAAGCAGCAAGAGAATCGGAGAACTTGTTGCAAGGACAAAAATTAAAAGCAGCAGAGCAGATTAGATGATTAAATGTTGTTGTTGTTGTTGTTTTAAAAAACTAGGAGAGCTGGAATCCAGAATTTTGTTTAGTGCCTTTGCAGTGTTCAACTATAAAGTTTCAGTGAAACAAGTGAAAGAACACACAAAGAAAAATAAGTTAAAAGACAAAATGTAACTCACACCAACAGAGATTTATCCCAAAGACAGAAAATACAGCGAGTGGAAGTTCAGATTTAGAGGTGACCTATTAGGAAATTTAAGGGATGAAGAAAATAAAATTTTAAAAAATATATTACTTGGAACATTTAAGAAGCCATGGCCAGCTCAGAGTCCAGCAAGGGAGAGAGAAAGAAAAAAAATTCGTGTTTTGAGATGTTCTGATCCGGTAACTGCTAACATGCCATCTGCATAAGCGTTAGCTGACACTGCTGCTGCAGGGCAGCAGGAGGGCGGTTTGGTGCCTTAACTGCGTGTTTCCAAGCAATAGCCATTTCTGGATTTTGCATGCACCCTTTTATCTGAACTTCACAGACAATAATGCTTGATTTGGGTTGATTTCAACACCTCAAATGTTATGATCAAAATGGTAGATATAAACTGTCATGACTACTGCACTACATGAAAATAGATTCATTATGTACCTCTTGCTACAACTTTTTTTTTTTTTTTTTTTAAATAAAGATTTAACAAGAAAGCAACCTATATTTTTGTCTTTTGTCAATAGCCTCAAATTCAGAATTGCATCTGAAAGGCAACCAGAGGGAATCACCAAACGTTAGGGATTGGAAGGACCTTGAAAGATCATCCAGCCCAATGCCCCTGCTGGAGGAGGAGCACCTAGATCAGGTCACACAGCATCACATCCAAGAGGGTTTTGAATGTCTCCAGAAAAGGAGACTCCACAACGCCCCTGGGCAGCCTGTCCCAGTGCTCCATCACCCTCACCGTGAAAAAGTTTCATCTCATATTGAAGTGGCACCTCCTATGTTCCAGCTGGCTCCCACTGCCCCTTGTCCTGTCACTGGGTGTCACTGGGAACACTTTGGTTAGCTTACAAAGGAAAATGCAATCTGATTTAGTTTTTACAAGCACAGGACCCTACAGAACAAAACCTTCTAAACCGGCTGATAAAGTTTTTTAAGAGGCCGTTACAGAGCAGCGAACCGCCACACAGTACCATGCAGGCCCATGCTGCATGCCAGCACCAGCAGCCTGGAGGATGCCCAAAGCAAGCTCTCTGCTGTAGCTTACCAACCCCATTTGGGAGACAAAATGCACTCATTCATTTGGGTGAAATATGTAACTAACTTCTTATTTCTTCAGGATGCACTGTGCTCTTTAAAGCAGCTTTAGCTTGAATTACATTTAGTTGTGCCTGAACCTGTGCTAAGCCACGATAGCCACGACTCCGTTCACCTGGGGAACTGGGACCAGTTTATTTTTCTGATCTCCTCTGGTCAGGAGTTATTTTTCCCCTAATATCTTGCCTGCGCCTCGTGCCAATTGAGTATGGCAATGTTTGCCCACTCATCTCAGATTTTGTGTTTGTTTGCACGGATCTTTCCTTGTAGCTGTTGTTATATACAGGAAGATCTGGCATAGGAACAAAATAAAACAGTGTAGGATGCAGTGCAATTTAGAAAACACTGCACCTACTTATTATGCTCTCCCTCTGAATTCCACAAGAGTCCCGCGTGCAGTTCCCACCACGTGGGCATTGCGCCCGTCCCCACTTAGCCACGGAGGGTGGTTGCACGCCATCACCCAGGCTCCTCCGCAGCCGTTTGTCACTCCTACAGCATCCCCAAGGCATCCTCAGCACGCACCGAGTCCTGCAAGGGCTGTGGACTTGGACATAGCCCCAGGACAGCAGAGAACAGCTTTCTTCTTTGAAGCAACAGATGCAACAATTCAGGAGCATGAGGATCCAGACTGACGCAGCTTGACCTGACCCAAAGCGGGGCTTACCCGTGCAGCAGGCAGCTCACGGCACTGGGCTGGCCAAAAACTAGTATGGCAGAAGGAGAATAAAGCCATGAGCTCTTGGCCAAGGCAGTTCGTAGCATCTCCCAGAGCAGAAGAACTAGAGCAGCAGTAGAGAAGAACCCTGGGACTGCAAGCTCAGAAACCCCAGCTCAGACCCAGTCGAGCTGCCGTGCAACCACACTCAGATCAGAGACAGCGAATGGCCGCATCACCCTACCCAGCAGTTCTTAATGCAGTTCTCGTTACTGGAAGCTTTAAATTACAGATTCCTATGGTCATATTCCCTCCAACAACAGAGTATTTCATTCTTTGTCAAATATTTATACTTCAAAATATTCACTCTCCAATTAAAACCAACAATCTGAAAACATGAAAGGTTTTTTTGATTGTTCAATTTTTGTTCTGCTGGTTAAACACAGGTACAGAAGAAAGAAAGAGGCACTATACAGCAACTAACCTGACTGGTGATTTTCATACACCTCTGTATTTTGACAAAAAAAAAAAAAAAAAAAGTAATTTATTTCTTTGCTGCTTCATTAGATCCAAAAAACACATCCCATTAGAAACTTCCCTTCTCTCAGCCCCAGGAGTACTACTCGAGAGGTGCCAATTTCTAAAAATACCAGCAAGAGAAATGACTGCAGGACAAAACCCAGCATTTACTTTGACCGCTCCAAAGAAAAAAAAAATAAAAAAAAGGAAAAATTGGTGTTATCTAATCCATCACAACAGAGATACTTCAAAACCCCCCGTAGGCTAAAAAAGCTAGGCTATGAGGTTTTGCACAAAGAGCACTCAGCAATAACCTTCACCAGCGAAAGCTCACAGGCTTTCGAGCAGCACAATCAGCATCTTCCGTAGCACGGAGCACTGCTGGAGCCTTTTTGCATAACGTTGGCTTAACAAAAGCATCCTCCAAGCCCCTCTGTGTCTCTTGCACCACAGCCGCCTCCTGCAGCAGCCCCCGCTGCCAGGGATGCTGCTCTGGAGGAGCAGTCCTGTAACTTCAGGACACCGGGAATTTGGGGCCAGTTAGAGCAGCATCCTCGCTCATACCTGGCCTTTTGGGTGTGTTTTCTATGAAATGCCAGCAAATCTGCCCTGCTCTTACAGAGCTAGTGCCTAGTGAAAGGAGCCCCTCTCCTTGCTCGGCCTGCAGCTGCTTCAACACAACAGAAAATAACTTAAAATAGCCACAGTTAAAAAGATTTATAACCTACTTTGTGTGAACTGTTTTGTACATCGGCTGTGATCTGAACTTGGAGAGAGGGTTTGCGTTGCTTTGTTCAATTTGAAATGCAAACGCTGCTGGGCTGGGCTTCAGAGCGTGCTGTTAACAGGGAAAAGGGCTTCAAACAGAGCAGTCTTTTCTGTTTTCGTCCTCAAACCCTTGAACAATTTCTGGTTTGAATGTGGACTTGGCAAGCTTGTCAGAACAATTATAAAAACGTCAAGTCAATCCATTCTTCATTAATAACAAGAAATGTTTGCTCTAACAGAGGTAATTAACCTCTCCTCCAGCTGCTTGTTTGCAGATTTCAAGGTACAAATACCTGAACAGCCTGAGCAGACAAGGCTGGGCAGAAGCCTGCCCCTTCCTTTGTGAAACCTTCTTTAAGCTTTGCAATCCGTGTTCAGAAGTTAATCAATAGATGAAATTTCTTACTTTCACCTTTAACTGTTTCTGGTAAGAGCAACTGTGATTCCAGAGGAGGCTGGTGAGTTGAAGAGCTGCAATAATGGAACTACAGTGAAACCGGCTTCAATAGCAGCCCATCTCTGAGAAGCCCAGGAAACAGCATTTCCAACCGTATGCCACCACATCTTAAGAACAGACCTCGCACGTTAAACAAGAGGAGATAATCCTCTGGACAAATGCACAGAGGAAAATTCCATCGCTCCAATCTAACCATTAAATACAAGTGCAACTGATAGAAGGCAGCGAGCCACAGACTGCTGGAGGCTAGGAAAATTATTGCAGGGAGGTCTTGCCACATGCTTGCCCTCCTCAGATGCTCTCCTGTAAGCATTTGATAGTGACCAACGAGAGAAATAGAGAGTGAAAGGTTAAACGTATCTCAGATACAATTCACTAAAGTTATTTTTATATCCTTATTCTCAAGCCTCCTACACCTTTCTGATTTCAGTGAACTGCTCTGTATCATAAACAGTTTATATTTCAGGTGCTTCTCAACCCAGCCAGGCACAGGCAGTTCTTAAATAAAAAGCATGAAATCTACACTCTCCTAGAGACAGAGGGGTGAAACAGCCTGGCTCCCACAGCACAACATGCATGGGCCTCAGTATGTGTTTTAATGCCATGGACTGTCTAGCTGGCAGGGTAAGGGGTGTCTTACAACCACAGAGCAGATTTCACCTTGATGCCATGACAGGTTAGAAGACACCTGGGAAAGATAAGCAGTGTGTATGTTCCAGCTACGGCCTCTTTCTTATTTTTCCCTAAAACTCAAGATCTAAGCAGACCCAGAGCTCAATCCAGTTTAGAGAAATCCCCACACTGCTTGCTTTTCAGTAAGGAAACCAACATGAAAATGTGATTTTCACATAAACAATACAAAATTGGAATCACACTACTACTAGCAAACCAGAAATGATGCTGATGTTCGCCATTGGTCAATTGAAGCAGTGGAACCTGCTGCTAGTACAATTTTCCCCCCACATCCTATCAATAAATTCATACACAGACGTCACTATTTCAAACAACCTTCCAAACCTTGATTTAACTACGAGTATATGGTTTTGTAATTATTAAAGATTAAAGTTAAAAATGTATCCAGCAGCAGAGTACCACCACTTTGGAACTCTCAGGCTACAACGTGAATTACACAATTTGCTTTTAGTTGAGAGAAGGATTACCTCTGTCAATCAGTTCCACTGAAAAATGACAGCATGTGAGAACGAAAGAGAGAAAGTTACACAAAAGAGAAACATTTGTTGAGAGTTGGAAAGGAAACAGATTCCAGCACATAAAAAAAAGAAGATAAAGCAGAGATAAACACAGGCTAACAAACTTAAACAATATCATTCCGCATTCGTACTGTGACTAGGAGTTTGTACAGAGCAAAATTTTGCGCTCCTCAGGAGCTCACATCCCTGCAGCCTGCCAGCACCACAGCAAGCAGCTTTCAAAATTCACCCCTTCTCTGCCAGGCAGGGGCCCCTTTTTCATACAGATACAGAAGTGCAGATGGCTGCATTTTCCTTGGATGGCTGCTTGTGCATTGCTGCCTACTAAGGCTCGTGTTTAAGCTCTTGCACTCTGTCTGAGAGGAGAAATACAAGATTTCAAATTCTTACCATTGCCCACTGCCTAGCTTTGATCCTAAGCTGATTGTAGCTGCGTTCTTCGGCATACAAGGCACTCATAAAAGCACCGATAGATGTTCCTCCAATCATATCTACAGGGATGCCAGCTTCAATCAGCGCTCTGATAACTCCCACTTGGGAGCATCCCCTGTGACAAGAAGAGAAGAAAAATGACATTATCAGACAAACAGCCATTGAAGAGGCACAAACACACGAATGCTGCCTTCCGAAGGAACCTGAATGTGCATTAGCTGAACTGCCAATCTATTGCTAAGCAAGATGCAATGCCAGAAAAAGCAGAGTCATGAATGTAGAAATTTTCCAAAAGTCTCCCTGATGATCGTAGGAAACGCAGATCGCCCAGCCTGACTTCAGTGTGAAAGACAGCAGTACCACTACAGCCGAGAATGAAACCAGTGGCCGTGCAAGGGTCAACGCGGCTGTAAGATGGCAATGCAAAAATCTACCAGAGCTGTCCTCAGGCAGGCAAGGATGGCTGGATTTCAGAGACCTTTCAGTAAGATTCTTTTCCAGTGATTCTTCAAGAAACAGCCAGCCCGGGATCATGGGATGGGGCACTGCACAGATTAATGATTAACTTGAAGATGGAAAACAGAGCACGAGGAGACAAGCAGTCATCAGAAAGGAGGAATTTTGTTCAGCACACAGACCCAGAAAGGGGCACGTGAGGAGGCAACATCTGAGGATAATATAAATTCCTTCAGGACAGTAAAACTAAAAACTTTCTCAGCTTCAAGAGGTACAGAAGGATCTTAGAGCAATGACGGAGTCGAGTGATAAAACACGGGAACCTCAGGGCTGATGAGACAAGAAAAAAACACAAAAGTAGCAATGCCTGCACAGCAACGAGCCCCTAGCTAGCTGAGTTCACAGCGAATTTGGAACTGCTCTGAATGGTCACTGAAAAATATTAACTCAGTTTTCAGGGGAGAGTCAAAAAGCAAACAAAAGAAACCAGAGTAAATCAGAAAACATGAGGACATAAATCCAGAGTACATCGGCAGTCTGAAAAAGGCAAACAAGCTCCAGCATCTTGCTAAGAGAACGCTGCAGAACTAGGAATTGCCCCGGGTATGGAAAGGGCTGCAGGTGAGAAGAAGCTAGGCTTGAATCTCTGAGTGGGGAGGACCGTGACTGCCGGGAGACACGGGGCCACCCAAGTCACCACAGAAAGGCTGATGGAAGAAAAAGAATCTAGACGCAGGCAGACGTACGCAACACAGTTTGGGGAACCCACTGTAAGCGCATACCAAAGAGGTCAAATCACAAATGGATTTAAGGGTGGCTGGGCAAGTCAGAGATGCGGGGCTGTCAGGGGCTACTCAGCATGAAGGATCCAGGTGCGACCTCACGTTCAGGAAGCTCCAAAGCTGCTAACTGCTGCCTACGCTCATTTCTCCAGCACGTGCTATGACATCGGACAGAAGAGCGCAGGGGTGGAACATTGGATCCGAACCGGCACTGTGGGGTCTTACAAAAGATGACGCCCTAATGGGCGAGGAATCCCTGTCCCCTCGATAAAGCCAGCGCAGAAGCAGAGAAATTAGCAGTGGAGGCTGATCCACCCCTTATCAGTTGCAGAGTTACAGCCTCCAGTTTCAAATGCCTTGTTCGATTAATATCAGGCACGTCGAATTAGTTCATCCCACCCAGGTGGATGTTTCTGCAGTTTAAGCCGTACAGCTGTAATAACTTTCTTTCCCCATTTTCATCCCATTTTTCCGCTCCCCCGTGGTTTGCTCTATTTCCATCCTTTTTCCCCTTGCTGTTTACATCCTATAAATACTTGTTAACAGCTGCCAAGTCCACTGTAGGTGTTATTTGGCCAAGCTATGCCGAACGCATTCTTTCCATCCAAATAAATCCCCTCCAGCTGCTGAAAAGCTTTGAGACAGGTTCTCAATTATCCTGCTGTAAATGACTTCATTGACAGATCTGCACTGGTGTAATCCAAGAGCAGAAAGCGGCTCATTTAGTTTTTGTCTCTGAGTTCTCCTTCCGCCACTTTCCTATCGCTACTTCCCATACGATGCCTTAAGTTAAAAGAACTGCATTTTTTCCACCTGTCCCAGAGAAGCCCACTGTGAATAGGTTTGTAGAGGCAGCTATTTTTGCAGTCTGCTTCTCGTGCCTGGTACTTACTGCTGCCTGGTCCCCGTGTTACAACCAGCTGACACTGATACTTCCCTAAGGAACAGACCTTGCGCTACTGGACCTGCTTTCCAGAGAAAGCCTACATCACGTGGATCATTACAACATCAAGTAATTAATGTTAATTACTATAAAGTATTTCCTTCTTGGAGGGCAATTCTCAACTGGCCAGGACTAGCTTCAGACTGGATTTTCCCCCTTTAATCCTTTCCACATTGGGATTTCTTCATTCACACGTTAGTACATCCATAAAGTAGGAGGGGTTTGCTGTGATCACTCTGGATTTGTTTTACTTCACTGTGTGATGTCCTTAAATGAGTAACAAAATCTTATTGCTTCTATTGGCAAACCATCCCCTCTGGGCCTTGGCAACACGTGCGTCTCCCGGCTAAACACGGAACGGTTACGTGTCTCTAAAGACACGCTGATTTCAAGGCGCTGACCTGTAAGGTGGGAATGGAAGTACTTCTCTTGCTCTGAAAGCATCTCCCATCGACTGCCAGACTAAATCAGGATTCATTTACACAAGACTACAAAGTCAATTCCTCCAATTCCAGCATCCTCGACAGCTTCATGACCAAATGTTTTTGTGCAAACCAAAATCCCCTGGAAAGGCAAGGAGGCCCAAACCCTCTCCATTTCTCCACGTGCCAATGGCCTCCTGAAAGACGACTTCCTAAACATTTTTACCTCTCTTAACGCCTTTAGGCCACCACTACCCCGCAGCAACAATGCTACACGAAACTTTTCAACAACTTGTCGCCATTGGTTTGTTCTTGGCCACTTCTTCACAGCTCACAGCACGCGCAAACACGGGCGCGCTGCCAAAGGAAGCCGTGTGCCGGGGCCGGCACTTTGCCAGGCAGCGCGCATCCCGCTGACAGCTCGCGGTGCCTCACGCACAGCCAGCGTGGGCAGCCCTCGTACTACAGCTGGAGAAAAAATAAAAAGAAATTCAAGCCAGGGGGTAGGTCCGCCTAACAGTCTGGGTGCTCAGGCTGAAAAAACTGGGATCGTGTGCTTCTTGAAACACCAGGAACAATTTCACACGGGATCTGCCCCGGTTTAGGGCAACGTGATAATACAAGTGTTTGGCGTGCACAGGACAAAGTAAGACTGCTTGTGGCAGTACTGCGCGTGCGCAGCAACGCCAGAGCACTCGTGTGGAACAGAGGAAGGGACTGGGAAATCTCTGCCACCAGAGCTGAACGTCACTTGCTGCAAAGGTAAGGAGGAACAGCGCAGTCCATCTAGAAAGGGGAAAGGATCGTCCCAGGTCGGGGATGCTGCTGGAGCTGCGTATGCAGCTGTCCTTTGCCTGAAGCTGCCTGCCAGTGCAGCTCGATGGAGCATTTCCCTTGCCAGGATTAATGCCCGTCCTCAAGTCCTTGGTGCCAAGGGCTCCTGGCACGAAGGACAAGCGACACAGATGATTACTTTCAGATAATTCATACCAGAACCCAAAGATCTGCCCAGTGCTCTGGAGAAGTACAGAGTCCAGATATTAACAAAAACTCTTCCATCATATATCACTCCTTAGGACAGGCCTGGTTAATCAGTGCCCTTTGTAGAGAGTGGCAATGGCACCAAGCAGTTCAAGGAGGAACTGGAAATAAGACCCTGGAAATAAGACCTACGTTCTGCTTTCACCCCTGGTACTGCCTCACAACCTGATCTGAGCAGGGCAGGTTATGGACTACTTTCTGCATCAGCTCTCCTCCAGTGCTGCTTACTGTACTGCTTACCAAATTTGTGCTTGCAAAGTGCTTGAGAAGCCTTCAAAAGCAGTGCCATACTTCCTAAATTCCAAGCACCATTTCTTCTTTTCTACTAATAATTACAAATAAACGACCACAAAGCAGGGAGAAGAGTTGTGGGGTTGAAGACGTGCTTCCTCAAACCAGATAGCCCAGCAGTCAGAGAGCACAGTCTTTCTGGCAGGTCTGGCAGGAAAATTCCTGCTCCTGAAACAAGCCCGTGCTTTCATCCCCTGGGGAAATGTTACTGGCATGCAACTCTAATACACGGAGGCCAGAGCTCAGCTGATAGAAGAAAAATTCTTCTGAGAGAAGTGCATCTGTCTGCTCCACACGTGCCTGCCAGAGCTCAGATTAGATACGACCCACTGGAAAAAGCGAGCAAATGTAGCAGGACGTTTCAGATTAAGCTGTCAGGAGGAATACATGCTGTCCTCCACGGTCAGGTCAGGGGGCTGAAGAAAATGCAATTAATACAAAACAGAGACAGTGCACCAATGTTTTCCCCACACACCACATTTAATGTATCAAAAGGCAGAAAGAATAAACACGATGCTGTGAGCACACAGTGGGGACACACTTCTGACCGTGACTACTGGAGTTGCGAGGCTGCACACTGATCATGCTGCCCCTACCTCTACTGCGGTTAAAGAAAGAGGAAAACACAGCTCAGGGGCCCAGCCTCCACAGCACTGCTCTCTCCTCCTAATGGACTCATTGGGATGAAGGAGACATCTGAGTGCACTGAAGAGATGCTACTTCTTTTGGTGAAAAAGCAGAATTAAGGTCACTGCTGCTGCAGAGCTCTACTGTGTCTCTAACCACAGATCCTCTGACGTGGGATACACAGCTTGCTGCATCAACTTCCTGGTGTAATTAAGTAGCAAAGTAGGGAGAAAACCAGGGAAATTGCCAAAGGGACTATACTAAGCTGCGCTATAACCTAACAAACCTGAATTGAGTCTCTCTCATAACCTTAAAACTCCTGAAGAAGCAAAGATATAAAAATAAGAACAGTTTGTCCTTACCGGAACAGCCTTGATTCAAAGTGTTTATGAGCAGTTGTTAGAGCACAGATGAATGTTTAAGACAGAGAAGTTTGCCCTTTGCATGAAACAAATGTTTTTTTCAAATATGTTTTGTGTTGATCACCGTGTTAAGTGGCACAGCCGCAGTCTGAGAAATCAAGCATGTCTTCCACAAGCTGCACAGGAGCGGAATTACCCCTAATTTGGCACCTCCAGTCTTCTGCAGCTGCAAAACCACATACAAAGAAGGCCTTGAAATCTAATCATACTTGTACCTTTCCAATAATGTTATTTCCAAGGTTTCCTGACCATGGGGCTTCCCAGTATCATAAATTTGC
The DNA here is from genome assembly GCF_011077185.1 of Oxyura jamaicensis. Taxonomy (NCBI): domain Eukaryota; kingdom Metazoa; phylum Chordata; class Aves; order Anseriformes; family Anatidae; genus Oxyura; species Oxyura jamaicensis. Next base: position 1,697,426 of record NC_048909.1, on the reverse strand, counting down.
CAGAATTACAGTGATGGAGCTTTCGGCTCAAAGAGGTGACAGAAACCAGAGCACTGCATTTCTCTTCCTGCTGTACTACTCGCACACTTATGAGGAAGTTTCTGTTCAGGACAATGTTTAAGAATTAAGCCCCATTTCTAAGCTAAAGAGAGAGAATAATCCCTCATTATCTGGTTTTCATCCCAACATCCGCCTACCACCACGATCCTTCCCAGCAGCTGCCTTGAAGGAAGCTTTCATGATTTTAAAACCATTCCTGGTTACGGTATTGATCCAGAGACCTCGATTCCTTCGGTCTTCCCTGCCATTAGCAACAGCCCTGTTTCATCCTCCCACTTAGCTGTACTCTCAGACTCCCACTGTCTGCTTAGTTCTGGGATAAGGAACCATTTTCCCTTTGCCGTATTATAAAGACTGCAAATTAATCATAGTGCTCCTGCACGCCCAGCACTAAGCACGCATGGTTGTCAGGAAAAGCACCTCCTGTTTATCAGCACCCCAGTGAAACGACCTTCTCGTGAGAAAATTCAGATAGTGTTCCCTTTTACTCCCGACCTTGTTTGCACGCTGTATAACAACTTCAGAGCAAACTTTAAGCAGATTTGTGTCTGACACACAAGGAAACGAGCAGAAGTTGCCCAGACCTTCCAGAGGGGCTGTCAGGTTACTTAGCCCTGGGATGTGAAAGTGTGACTAAGCCACAGGACTGGAGGAGAGGGAAAAAAAGAAAGCCAGAACAGAAGTAAATCAGATAACAGTGCTAGTGTTTTCTGATCACACCTGCTGGTAGCGCGTTCTGGTAGGTGGGTACAGGAGGCGAGAGGAGAGGGAGAGGCGAGGCAATGCTGCGTGGAAAAAACCGCACGTCCCAAACGACCCCAGCTTGGGGAAATGAAATTCCATCTTATTCTGAGCCGAAACAATACAATTACGGCCAAAGAAAAATCATTTCTTTGGGAAACAAACACCTTGCTCTGTCCCCCACCACTTGCAGTTATTTATTTTTCACAGCAACCTCTCTGGGCACGTGTCTGGGTGTTGCAGCATGGCAGGGAAAGAGCCCCGGACCCGAGAGGCAGCAGCAGAGCACTGCAGGGGAGGGAGGGGAGAGGCCGGGACAAAGCAGCCACAAGAGCTGCCCGACCCCTTGTACTGAGCATTTGGAAGTACGGCACAAGACAGACAAACTCTTTAAACTGCTGTGCTTTTAAGAGTGGTTTTACTCACAACTTCTCCAGGGTCCTTTCTTAACGGGAAAAGCTCATTGCCCAGATAAGGTTAGACACAGATTCCTAAAATCACAGCAACCCAAAGGGCTTTATCCTCCTGAAAGCCCATCGATTGGCAACAGACTGTTAAGGCTGCTACACAGAAAGAGCTCTCTCAAAGGGGATTTCTTCCACTTGCCTTTGTAACACAGCACACGGTTGTTTCAGATGACACAGATACAAAACCAGTAACGAGAGAAAAACCACACCTCCGTCTGCTTGTTTAATTTCAGCTGTGTATCAAAGTACTGCTAGGAATTAATGAGCTTGGTGGATTGAAGACTGGAGGTCAGGACAGGACGGTCCAAATAAACCACCTGCAATTATTTCTTTTTTTTTATTTTTTATTTTCCCCCGGTCATAACCTTGAAGTAGATGGCTCCCCAGTTTCTGCTGCTTGGAGGATTTAATAGAAGCCATTACAATCTTCAACCTCCATGGCAAATGGGAGCAAATGAGCAATTACATAGGTGCTTCATATGGGAAGAGCATTACGTGGGTGCCAAGCCACATGAACACAGCTTTTACGTGCACGTGATGACCCAAGCATTGCACAACTCACTGAGCAATTAGCATTCAAGTCTGATCACAGCCACGTGGCTCTGCCCATGTGTAAGCCAACTGCACTTTAAGACAGAATTTGTAACTGATGCATAAACCACATGGCTGAGCACTCGGCAATACACAAGGTGCCACATCCCCAAAGAAATCAAAGCAAAGCCTCTTAGGAGCAATTATGCTGCAGTGTGTTACCGACCATCTGCACACAGAGTCTGAAGCCTTCAGTACGAGTTCACAACCACGTCTCAAGAGGTTTTCCTTAGCAAAGGCAAATACTCAGATCCCACCACTTTATTTTTAGGACTTTGGTTTTGTTTGTTCAAAAAATATGCTCTAGGGCTGATCTGGGTCAGACTCAACTTAGGCGTCCAGACATAAGTTATCATCTTCGTTTCCGAGAAAGATCCCCTACTCCATATCATCCTCCTTCAGACTTATGAAATAGCACCAGAAGTAAAACCTAGACCAAGATAAAATTTTATCTTTAAGGATACAGAGTTTAGACTCTTCACTGCTACTTTGGCTCCTGGCTATCCCCCTGAAATCAAATCCCTTGTCTGAAAGATGCTGGGACTCCAGGAGCCTGATTGCATGGCTGACACTGGAATTCAGCTTTCATTTTTGGGTCCAGTTTATTTGTACATGAAAATGGATGCTCTACATGTTACGAATGCACAAGCATACAGGGCACCAGGCCATTTCTCCAAAAACCTTTATGAGTAATCACAAGCTCTGAAGCCCTCATACATTATCTGAGTTTAAAAAGGGGGATATAGTAAAGAAAAATTACAACTCCACTGCGTGCTGAGATACAGATATCTAGCTAGACACACAAGCATATTACAGGTCATCAAATAGCTTCCCTTCCACAGAAACACATCCACCACAGCAGTAAGCTAAGTGTGTCTGAAGGAGGGCAAGAGCTGCAGGCTGACAAATGCAGAGGGCACGAGGATTAACCTCGGAGCTGCTAACTTCCTGCCCTTGTAAATGTCAGAAGGCTGAGATTTGGCTTGGTGTACAAAGGGATTACTTGGAAGAAAGAAAACTGGTGGAAGGATATTTCAGGCATTCAGCTCTTTTCATGACACAAAGCAGAGTCAGCCTTTTTCATAACATTTTGACACTTCTATAGTGTAAAAATCTTGCTTCATAAACAGTTACTGGCCACTAACAGACTGCAAATGCTGGACTGTAAGTTTTATTCTTTGCTTTAAAAAAAGGGAAGGAAGAAGTATGAAATAAATTTGAAAAATGCAATTTCGTTTAGCAGCAGCACCAGGATGAGGAATGAGATCCTTCTAGTGGTGGATATTCTTCAAGGCTCGCGATAAAAATAAATAAATAAATAAAAAGCTGATTCCCTACACGCCATCTCAGTATGTCCAGCAAGCGATCTGAAATGCAGCATGGATTCTGCCTGACTGCATCAAGGGGAAAGCAAAAGTAAAAACAGTAATTGCAAAAAAGCCCCTCGCTCTTATCTTGCCTACATAAGAATTAGGAAACACTGTGAGAATTGTGTGGAAGCGCCCAACCTGTGCCAGAGGAGCTCTGTACAGGACTGCCCAGACCACGCTGGAGACAGATCTCAGCCAAAGCTGCACAGAGCCCAGCACGGCTGTCGTGCCACCAAGCTGGCTGACTGACTTGAGGGCAGTGCTGGCTCCACACCAGCTCCACACCATCACGCAGCACCATGCCCAGCAATTAACCTCTCCAGGACACCAGGAAACCAAAACAAACACACACAAACTGATTCGGACCTGGCACATCCTACAAATGCAGTTTCAGAGGCGCTGATTCAAGGAACCTCTCTCCTTACTTCAGAGCCTCTCTTCTACAGCACCTCTGCAAGCACCCTGAGGGGACGGGTGCCTGAGCGGGCTCTGCCCAGCATTACCTGGGCACTGCAGCTCTCTTTGCTGCCCAAGACAGGTGAGGGTGCTCCCAAATCTCAGCAGCCCTCGCAGACGTGTTGAGTGAATCTTGGCGCTGCAGCCAGACAACACAAAGAGGATTACCAACAGCCTGGTTACTCCTAAACCACTGCCCACTGGAATAAAGCGTTAACTTAAGATCCAGCCCCATTACTATGATTAAGTTCCAAGCAAATTCCCCAGACACATTCAGCTCACTGAGATAAGAGCATAAATCCAAGTAGGTTTAGTGGGAACACCACCCTCCTAAAACCCCCAAACTTCACGGTGGTAATAGCTTATGCTTCTTTAGTATGTAAGAGCTTCAGAGTATTCTATAAAGGTTGACCTGCACAGATGCCAAAGCTGAGCTGGTAACAGCCTCATTTTACAGAACACCACAAGTGTTTAAGCCATTTGCTCAATGGAGCTAAAGGAGCTGAAACAAAGCTCAAAGTGAAATCCTGACTGCCCGTCCCTTGCTTCAGTGACTGAGCCCCCAGTAGCTGCAGTAGTTCTTGATGCCATGAGCACCAGAGAGGCTCTCGGTGCCTTTCGGAACCATTCTCAACAAGGTCAAAATGAAGAACAAATGATTTTATCAGGAATTTACATCAAATCTATTGGTTTTTATGAGGATATATTTTTGAATATTTTCAAGAATCGTGATGTGATTTTTACACATTTTTCAAGCTGTCAGCCCTCTGCTTACCGTGAATTTTAAGCATTGTGAGACAGATAGCAAACGAAGGGGATTCCTGTGCCCATTACCAACCACTGAGAACAACTTTAAGCGGTGTTACCTATTGTCTATCTGCAAAATGCACTGCAGTCCTGAAGCACACTGCATGAACCAAGGAGAATTATTCCAAGGCTGAGTGCATTTCTGTTAAGTTGAAAAATAAGGATATGTGCTAGCATGGCAGAAATCGTTGGCAAACCTCTTTTCTTTTTTTTTTTGCGTGCTCTTCTGAGAGAGGATTTGAAATCAAAGACTGGGAGAGGAAAAAAAGGCAGATGTAAAGCAAACAAGCAGAAATGACAGTGGATGAAAGGATGCAAAGAAACTGGTTAATCTCAGGGCTTGGACATGTCAGAAAAGGAAAACAGAGACTTACAGACTAACAGAGACACAGCCAGGAGAAAAAAAAAAAAAAGAGGGTGAGCGGACCTAGGTAGGAATGGAAGCATAGAGAAGACATTCTTAAGCAAAGTAAGATGAACAGAAGGAAGCAGTAATACCAGCACACTTGGGTTTCTCAGATCACCATCCCTTATATACCTAAGCCCCACATTAGGCTCAGTCTATGTAAAGTTTTGAACCCAGAAAATGAATTGAAAAGTATTTACTGTGTTCTGATGTACACGAGGAACATCAAGAATCCAGGAAATGCCCGTGTGATTTTCTTTCATCCCTCCTGTAACCATTATATTGACTATGTTTAGGAGCCCATGGAGAAAAAACACTGCTCTATGCTCTTTAAAACTGTATTTTCAGTGCATGCCTCTGGCAGTAGCTACTGAATTCAGGCAGCAAATTCCTTCCCTCTGCCCCCCATCGCTCCCCAGACACACATTCTTTTAACAGCACATCATCTGGGTGCTTGTGGTCAAGCTTAGCAGTTTTAAAAAGGCAACAACTCTCTTCAGGCTTCCAGTTCCTATCTTGTATTTGAGGCACAGTAATCAATCTCATGAGCTCACATCTCCATTTCAAGCACTGCACCTCTGCAGTGGTGGTTTTAAGACAATTTCCACACACACACGCTCCTTCCACTGATATGAGTAAAGAGCCTCCTATCATTAGTTAACTGTGTTAGCTGAGGAATAAGAATTATTCATCTTCCTTAACAGCTGGAACTGAATCCAAAGCACCTGCACCATAAAATTTCAAGTGGTCTCCCCTGGAGACTCCCTTATTGTCTGAAATTGAACATCAGGGTTTCATAACCACAACGCTGCCATCACCTGCACCACAGGAAAGGAAGTTATTGGATGGAAAGGGGGTCGTCTGTGTCTTGTGGGCAAACTGTCCACCCCGAGGGCTGGACTTTGCTCCTGGAACATCACTTCCAACTCAAATTCCAGCTACAGACACGTCATCTGATGGCTGGGGGATAGCCTGGCAGCTCCACCACTGCACTACTGGCCAGTCCGCTCTGCCCCATGGAGTGCAAACCTGGGTCCTCACCTGGGAGCCTTCACTTTTATTACACCCAACAAGACCCACTAAGCTTAGACATTTTCTTATTTTCAGGGAATGGACATGCTTCTGTCTACTTTTGTGGGTTATTGGAGCAAAATATGACAGTCCAGAACAGATCTCAGGTGCTAAGGAACTTGCAGTTCTGACTGAACTGGAGTTGCTGCCAAAGGCAGTGAATGCATAGACAGCAAAGCCTCTTTATTTTATTCTTTTTAGAGTCAGGGATCTTGGAGTCAAGCAGCGAGGGAGTGAAAGGCAACCACAATCTCTTAAGAGCAGAATGATTAAGAGATCTGCCTCTCAGGTGCTCTTCCAGTCTTTTATCACTGGGTAAAGCCACTGAATCAGAAGACAAAGCCAGGCTTAAAGCCAGGCTCAGCACAGCTTGGGGTTCCCAGACTCAGAGCAGCAGCCAGTAAATTACCCAGTGGTAGATGTACCAGCACATCCGGACTTCTCTGAAACCTTGGGGTCTGAGCACCCTGCACCCAGTGCAGACTTCAGGGACACGGACAGACAAGGCAACAAGTAGGTGCATCAGACACAAGTCCATAACAAGAAAGGCACAATGTGCTTCTCCTAAGCTGCTGCTTTTACCCTACCCTTCCAGAAGGCCAGCCCTGAAAATAAAGAAGAAAAGGCAGGAAGAAAGAAAAAGTTGATTAAACAGGCCAAGTGCCTCAAATGAAAAGGCATGAATGAGTCAAAGCCTTAGAGTCAGCAAGAACAAGCAGTGGGGAAAAAATACTTGACATATCAAGAGCTGAGGCAAAATGATAAGTCTGAGAAGAAAACTAAATGGGAAGAGGAGAAAAGATGTCCTGATGAAATATGTACAAATACGCTTCAGCAGCAGTTCCTCAGGGGAGGCTGAAATGCTCTGCGTGAAAGGGCAGAGGAGAGAATGAAGAGGCACAGCAGAGGCACAGAGCACTGCAGAGCCGCAGCCAGCAGCAGGACACACAGACTCCACCAGTCCCGGTTGGTAAAGGTCACCAGCACCATGTGCCTGCCTGGCACGAACACGCAGCTGACCACTATGCCTTCAGAGAGCACATCCAAAAAAGGCAGCTAACTTCTTTTTCTTTCCCTCTCAATAAACATATCTTATGCACATCATGTATTGATATCGTGTGTGTTACTAGAAATACAGCTTCTTATCAAAATCCCCAAACAAATACATCTAATGCTTTGTATTTGCCTAATATGCCCATGTGGAATTGGAGCAAATTCACTCCTAGAATAATACCATTATAATCACCAACAAAGCTTGTCATCGCCACTTTGTTTCAGTCAGTCTTCTGAAACATCACGACCAAGTTTTTTTCCAAAGCCCTAGGGATTCCCAGATACTTCTTTATTAATTATTTACTCCCCATAAATTTTAGTTGTGAAAGGGCTTTGCTGAGACAACTATAGAAAACCCAAGAAAGGGTGGGCTGTACGTGGGATGGCTAAAGCTCCTGAGAATGATTTATGGGTGGTTCGTGCCTCTATTGCAGGGTTTAATGTGTCACTATTCTTGCAACTACGTTTCAAAGGTATTATTTTTCCAAACTCAAATCCCCGTTCCTTCCTTCAAACTCCTTGATGTTTCTAACTCAAATTAAGTTAGCACTTGACTAAAGCAGGAATACTATAATTTCAGAACTGTATCACTTGGATTTGTTATATTTTTAAACTTACAGGAGAAAGAAAACCCTTAGTTCCTATGTGCCTTCTGTCATGACAAACCACAAAGATAATTACTAGGAAGCTGCTCCAGTAAAACCTCCTGAACTATCACAGTGAAGCCAGACAAACATGCCAGAAATAACAACTAAATAATTGATATTCCTCGTCACAGAACACAATACCTTTAACAGAAATAACCATCAGCCAGCACCCTGTAACTCTCAGTTCCCTCTTTTTTGAGACCAGTATGATTCATGCTTCTAGAACAAGATTAGAGGTTACTTCACGTAGGGTATTAACCAAAGGCTACACTAACTATCAATAGCCTGGGTGGCCACTCATCATGACGTTTTTAATCCAGAATAGGCTTTAATTGCAGGATGATCACAGTATACAGTCTATCAAAGTCTCCTTGTTACTAGAGATGGGGACCTAAGAACTTACTTTGACCCGCAAAGCTACAGATTTTTACAGAGCTCAGAATAACCTTGTCCTTTCCCCAGGATATTAACTATACTCTCACTTTGAAAACATTTTTTTTAAATCCCCATCCTTCATCCAACCACAATTTGGACAACAATTCAGCTACAGAAATAGCACACAAGTACCTTTCTGTTAAACACAATGCTCCCACCACCCGTGTTCTGAAAAAGCATTTGGGACCATGATGTAAACAGGGTTTCAGAGAAAGAAGGAAGTATCATATTTACACACTGTTCTGCCATTTATTCCTCGTAAAGTCTTCCATATTGCACAAATGCAGAGGTGGGCAAATTAATGGCTAATGAGACATGGTCACATTGCCGAATGGGTGATGAGCATCCAGAAAATCTATACACAACACCGTAGCTGTGCAGTGGTTCAGATTTGTGGAGGAGGATGCACAGGACCAACAAACAGGCTCTAATAAGCCTGTTCTTTCTTACCTCTGCTCTTGAAAACCAGCAGGTGGTAGCTTGCAATTAAGTAATAGAGCAAAAAAAATAAATAGTTTGGTGAGAATTACAGCAGTGGTTACAGAAGGAAGAAAGGAAGGGAATGAGCAAAATGTGCTGCCAGAAATACAGAAGTGTACATATTTTAGCATGACACAGGCTTCAGTAAAGAGAGATATCAGATAGCTTGTAACAAAACAAAACAAAAAAACAAGGAACCGAGTGCTTTACATCAGTTGATCAGCAGTCTCCTGAGATACCCAGATTAAGTACAAGCTCCCTTCCTCTGCTTTACTTCGTGTCTCCACAGGATAATACTTATCACAGAAATGAAACACTGCAATCATCTTAGGTGAGGAAACTGAAAGCAAGCACGATAAAGGCATCTTTACAGACACTCAGAGAAAACAGCCAAAGCGCTGGCTCTCAGCATCAAGTGACTAATCAGAACAAGCTGTCACAAATGAGTTCTAACCTTTGCTGCAGTGAATACTGCCCTCAAAGGATGCACTGGCCCAAAGACAAAAATGTAATATTTCCATGGATTTAAATAGATGGTCTACATGCTTATTTATATATATAAATATAAATGAGAGGTATTTCAAAGCACCGGTTCATAGAAGGGCTTCAAGAACATGGTGATGAAGAAAATGAAGATGGTGCTCTCTTGAGAAAAAGGGCTACTGAATTCTGGGTTTGTCTCAACAGAAAACTCTCAAAGTAAAAAAGGAAACGTAAAGAAAAACATCAGTAATGATCTATTCCCAAGGCTCACGTAGAATTCAGTTGGAATTCTAATAGGAGTGTTCAGCACGCATCTTGCCCTTGCACCTGCAAAAATATATAATTTTTGAAAAGTAAGGCTGCATAAAGGTACTTGGGGTTTCAGGTGATCACAAAGAAAAGTACATTCTCCCGTTATCTGTGTGTCCTGGGCTGCATCAAAAGAGGTGTGACCAGCAGGTCAAGGGAGGTGATTGCTCCCCCCACTCCACCCTCATGAGGCCCCACCTATGTCCAGGCACTGTGTCCAGGTTTGGGGCCCCCAGCACAAGAAAGGTGTGGACCTGTTCGAATGAGTCCAGAAGAGGACTACAAAAATGGTTAGAGGAGCACCTCTCCTATGAAGAAAGGAGGAGAGAGCTGGGGATGTTCAACCTGGAGAAGAGAAGGCTCCAGGGAAACCTCATTGCGGCCTTTCAATACTTACAGATGTCATATAAAAAAGATGGAGAAGGACTCTTTACTCAGGTAGATAATGATAGGACAAGGGAGAATGGTCTTAAACTAAAAGAGGATAAATTTAGATTAGACATTAGGAATAAATTCTTCACTGTAAGGGTACTGAGGCACTGGAACAAGTTGCCCAGAGAAGCTGTGGATGCCCCATCCCTGGAGGTGTTCAAGACCAGGCTGGATGGGGCCTTGGCCAACCTGATCTAATGGGTGGCTTCCCTGTATATGGCAGGGGGGTTGGAGTTAGATGATCTTTAAGGTCCCTTTCAACCCAAGCAATTCCGTGATTCTGTGATATAGGGCATAATTCCTCTTGCTGTCTATACTTTGGGGGCCTTTGAAATATTGAGACACATTTCCTAGTGTAAGAATCCAGTGGGAAAAATCCATAGTGCAGACAACCAAAAGAAAGAAGAGTCACATTTACTGCCCTGGTCATCTCCTGATATTAAGCCCAACTTATGAGAGGGCTCAAGTCACTATAAACACCCGTGTTCCTTCTGCAGAAATCCAAACACTAATCCACACAGTTATGTTTGCATAACAAAAGCATCTCCTTGGTGTCTCCCCAAAATGTTATTTACAGAACAGCGTTGATTTTACAGGGTGCCTGCTATTCTGAAGAATCTGTGCAGATACAACCCAGTGACAGTGGTGCTCTAGGACCTTGCAGTAACTCATCCACATGTCCAGGACAAGCCACAGGGTACATACCAATAGGCTGGGACCTCTGGCAGTAGACACCAGAGAAGGTCCTTGGACCTACCTGGCTCCTCCGCCCCCAAGGACCACGGCGATTGCATTTCCAGTCAGAACACGAGCCAGGCGAGAGAAGTCAGAGTGGCGGTCTGGTGGTTTCTGGAATACACGTTCATACATCTCTATCTGTAGAAGAGAATAAGATGATGATCATTTCAAAGGCAGGTTGGAGCCTACATTAACAACCTACTGTTAAAAAGTGGATAGCTGTACTTCACACAACAGTAGTGTTAATGAACTATCTAAACAGTTCTAGCGATCAATTACATCTCCCATACTTTTATATTAGCTGGGAGAATTTCAGAGTAGTACAGTATTTTCTGTGGATATATTTCTCTTCCTTAACCAGGGATTTAGTTACCAGTAAACACCGTTTCTGCTTTAGCATTATGTTCTCAAGCACAGGGATCCTGCCAACGAGGATAATTCTACTGATTGAGGTGACCTTGACTCAACATTTAGTATATCAAAGTCAGGCATGAATTCGTAAGGGTGGTATGAGCCCTTATTTCTGTTTCATATAGTAAATTGCTGTATCTCTTACCAGCTTTGGAAGGCTTCTTTTGGAAAAGACCCTGCGGGGACAGTGGAGATGAAGATGAGCAGAACACCAGCTCCTCATATTGAGCCATTCCACAGTTCGGGAAGGCAGGGGTCCATCTTCTTTATGGAGCAAGATGAGTTGCTTCTGGGCTCGGACCGCTGTGTTCTCCAGCATCCTCTCCAGCTACAGCAGATTATACACAGCAAAGGAATTGGGGCATCAGGTTGTTACTGCTCCATTATCAATTTAATACAATATTGTATTGGGGAATACACATGCAAATATATTCCCGACTCCATAACTGAATCTGCAGACTGCTATGCACACTAAGAAACTCAAACAAGATTGATTTAGTTGATTACACTGATAGCTGTGGGTTTACATAGCAAAGAGAACTCTAAAACTAGACAAGGTTTCAAATTTGAATGCTTAAAAACGAACGCTTTTTACCTAAAACATAAACCATTAAATGCACAGCACAGATGCATGCTGTTCATACTGAATGAGGTTGCTTCTCATGCCATACTTAAGCCTACAAATGTTCAGCATATTTTGCTTTTTTCCCCCCCCACTTCCAATCAGACCACTTTTTCCTACTTGCCTTCCTTATTTTATTGTTTTAGGCAACTGATGGTGACTTGACATTACCGTGCTTCCTGCCTCCCACATGCAGTCATAAAGAACCAACACGAAACGACACACAAGAATGCTGCAGATGGTTACTGGTCCCTGGCTCTTTGGAGGTTATACTCAGCACTTCACAATCTTAATAAACCCACTTTTCCAATGATTGTAGAATTTATATGCCTGGTCAACAAACTTTGGTAGTAAAATACCAAAGCTAAAAATAGCTGGTAAGGGGAAAAAAAGGCTTACAGTCTGTAACAAAATATATTATATTATTTGTACAACATATTTTATATCTAGTTTTTTCTACATACATACACACACCATGAAATCCAACCAAGAAGAAGAGACTTTATCTGCTTATCTGGAGATCCTGCAAAGAAACATGACTGCCATATCGCTTTAAAGAGATTTAGCTTTTGATTTACCACTGACCTAAATGATTCTTTGGAACTTAGCTGGAAATACTTTTACATAACGCTTCCCATCTCTGAGAATCCTCGTTTAATTCTTCTTGTAATTATAACATATTTCTCACGAACATTTCATTATCTTGCTTCAGTGGGTATCAAATCCCCCCAAATTCACTTGTGTGAAACAACCTTCCTTGATCTGCACTGATAACACTGTTAATACGGGAAGAAGCTACTTCCACACCTCTCCAACAGTAGGCTCCTGATCTCCCAGTCCTACTATTAAGATGCAGTCAGCCTGCCTGATGCAGCGTTGAGTCCATGGAGTAAGAGTGCTGTCTGACTGGTAGAGTACAATACGGTGAATATCCTCCTGTTGTCCCAGCCAGCTAGTTAGTCGATATTCATGGATACTGGGGACAGAAAACAAACAAACAAAAATGTTTTATGGCATAGCTCCTGCCAGAGTGGAGGGAAATCTTATATGTCAAGCACAAAATTTGAAGGGCATCAGAAACTTTCATCTCTTGCTTGTCCAATCTAAGTTCAAACACTTCTCTCATCCACCCTCATTTCCAGCCTCGTGCATTTTTATTTCTCCATTATTTATACCATTAGATATGCGCACAGAGAAAAGAAGGTGTGGTTCTGCCCAGCTTCAGTAGGGCTTCTGTGACTTCCCTAGGGAGTACATGATACCCACTTGGGCTAATTCAGCTTTTCCAATTGCACAAGTGAGAAAGTAACTATGAGGAAAAAAGCAAAACACACACATTTGAACCAACAATTCTTGAAACATTATTGTCTCAAACACCTTGATCATCGAATATGCTTGATTACATATATGTAGCATATTATATGTTAAAACACAGGGCTTTATTCTTAAACACCGTGTATTTGTAAGACCAGCACAGACCATCTTTGAGGTGTAAGACCATCTTAATACATTTCTTCCATAAACAGCGAAGAAGGCACGTACCTATCCAGGGCAGCAGAACCAAGTCGCTGTTTGATGTTATCACTTGTGAGCAGCAAAGCAGGACCTAAAAGAAGAGTTTTCTGTATGTGAACAGCTGCCATTCACCTCCTGACAAACTCCATTAAGTGTACAGTAGTAAAGCTATACCACGACAATAAATGCAGCTGTGTATTTTCTTTGAAGATCGTGATGGCTAAGTGCACTGATTAGAGTTGTCAATGAAGAAAGTTAGCACAAAGTCTTCACAAAAAATTTCACGGTTATCTACAATAACATCTTCCCATTCCCCACATTCCCTGAGCTGTGAATGCATTAGTCCCGACCTAAAAGCTCTTTTATCGCATTCCTGTCACACAGAATGACGGTTTCTACTGCAGCTGCATGAAAATGCCACCAACACATCTTTGTATCGCAGAAAAGCCAGGAATCTGATTTCAAATAAAAAAGCTGTTCATTCACTGACCTATAGAAACACAGAATTTGTTCATCGTGCAGTAAAACAACTCCCCAGATAAATCCTAAAGCTCTCCCGTAGTACTTCCCATTTACTACACCAACAGGAGTCTATACCGCTGCCAACCTCCATGGAGAAAGTATCCCAGATCCATAGGGCAGTCTGATTCACACTGCTTCCACTACAGACAAACGCATCTGGCAATAGCAGTGTCTGAGTTAATTGCAGTACTCAGAAAAGTAGCTTCTTGCAGGCTCTCTAGTCTTTTTTTTTTTTAATCAGAAATTCTATTTTTCGGCAGTAATACATGCCGTGCATGGTAGAGGTTGCAGAATAGTTGCAGCTAAATACAGAAAAGCAAACCAAAGAAAATGTAAAGGTTTAATCTCAAATCTAAAGAGATTATCTGTCTCGTACTGAGAAATTCACATTTACCAAATATAAAATAGCAGTCTCTTTGTATCAGTGCTCTCTTAAAGTAATCTTCCGTTTCTTCAATTAATAAAAACTGAAATACACGTACAAAATATCAAAAACACGTAATCACATGTAGTTTCTCAAGGCAGTAATAAAGCAGCATGGCTTAATGTATTTAGTAAAAATCAAGAACCCATGAATAAACGATGTGGTAAAGTATTGTAATTCTATACTTAGATGCTCAACCCCGCCCCCAAGTACAGTACCTAGAGCCAGCCACCCCGACCTGCAGTGCATCTATTTCCCCCACAATGCTCAATTCCTCCTGCCTACGGTTCCTGCTGTTTTAGCAGTTTAGTGTTAGAGAGGGCAAAAAGCTCAAACTTTTCCTCTTGTATTTTCAAACATCCCTTTAATGCTTGCCTTTTTTTTTTTTTTACACTAGTGATAAGAGCAAAAAAAAATAGGCAAAAATATAAAAAGTAAAAGCTGGTACGAAATCACAGGAAGGAAGATGAATTGAGAGTTGAAATTCATTTCCTCCTCCTCCATCATGGTAGGATGAGGAAATGGCAACTGATTCCTCTGAAAGTAAAAGGTCTACAATAGAGGGAATTAAATCATAAGCATTTCAGCAGCAAAAGTGGTTTAACCTGCCCTTCAGTTCTCTGTATGCCGCCCCTCCGTTTGCGCTGGTGGAACGGTCTGCAGGGATCTGCCCCCACTGCTCGTGGGCTTTTTTGCCACGGCATTTTAATGTTGGCTGATCCTTTGATCTGGCTCACCGTTCAGCCAGTTGCGCTAGCACAACTCTGCATGGGGTAATGGAATTAAGAGAGGTTTCCCAGAAGAAATACTTGTGACATTGCATACTACGAAGACAGTAAGGGATAAAGGGCAGGTAAATTTTGAAAAAGCATTCAACATCAGAGTTGTCATTTGTGTTCATTAACATGTCAAAGTTCTCAGCAAAACAGAAATGATATGTGGACCAAATATTCGTCCAGGATATGCAGCTTACTAAGTTTTATGACTGTGGTGGAAGCTTAGCAGGCAAGGACTAACAGCCAGGAATGTAAAATGAGCTGAGGAATGCCATAAAAGTGTCCAATAAGAGAGACTAACGATAAGGAGAGAACAGAGTGCTCCACCTTCGCATTTGCCTTTAACCTCCCCGCACCCAGTCACGAATCTGAGAAGGTCAAAGGAGCTCAGACCCCACCACATTGGTCTGAGGCACTGGGGGCACCCAGCCCAGGAGGAAGCCATTTAGCATCGTGAACCAAACACTTCTACACAGCAAAAAGCAGACTCCGTAGAGCTGGAATGCACCCTGACATCAGCCAGGGTGATGGTTACCTCGCCCACAGACACCACTCTTGAATGGGGCCTCTAACGAGCCCTGAAGAGGCACCAAAATCACATCCACTCACCTTGCTCGTGTGGTTGGGAAGGGGCTGCCTCTTTCCTGCCTGGTGCGTGCAGACAGCTGTGAGCTCAGGGGGCCTGCCCAGCAGCAGCGGTGCGGATCACCAATGCGTGGCCCATCGCTCGCAGCCAGCACAGGACGTGGGGATGCCTCCAGCCAAACCGACTGCTTTGCTTCGGCAGCAACAACCACCTGCTCTGCACGTCCAATTTCTAGCAAGCTCCCAATTAATCAGCCATTAAATAACCCTCTATTAATGTGATCATAACATCCACATCTGCGTTCTCAAGTGCATAAAATCGAATGACCAAAAGCGTTATTTAGACTAAACTGCCGAGAACAATGAAGTAATAAAAATCACTCAGGTATATCCCTTTCACATAGCCACACTGGTAGGAGGAATGTCTGAGATGATGTGCTCCTGGATCTTCAACACGTTATCAGGTGATAACGTAACGCTCTCTCCACACCCGACATCAGCCTCGCAGGCGGTTTACAGCTGCCCCTGGCTTCGTGGCAGCATCCCTCCATCCTCCCACTGCCACCTGTACCCTTCAGGGGACGGTCTTTCCACAGGATTAGACATAGGGGTAACACCTCAGAGTTAAGAGCTTAGGAAAGGTGATAGGAGGTAATATTAAATATTTATCTAGCCCACTATGGTCCCTCTGACTGCAACCAGCAACAGATTGCTGGGCATGAGTATTCGAGTGAGGAAAACTTAATGACATTCTCCAAGCCTCCGGCAATTTGCAGTTCATGAATTTCCAAGCCAGGGGTAGTGACTTTTAAAAGCCCCTGAGAGACTTTTCTGTCAGCAACTCACTGGGAGTCTGAATCCTGGCAGCAGCCTAATCCCCAGGCACAGATGATCATGATTCATTGAGAAACCTCATGGAGCATCTAAATTGGTGCTCCAAAGTCATCTGTTTTCTGGACAAAACTACAAGCCCATGAAAGAGAAGTGAGAAAAAAAAAAAAAAAAAAAAAAAAAAAAAAAACACTGACAAAACAGTGGTCCTGTTCATTTCATCTTTTAAGAAAATGACAGGGTTGAGGCAGCACTTCAGCAGGGCTGCCAGTCTCAATTCCTGACCCAGTAAAAACCCGTAAGCATCACATGAGAGACAAAAACCTCTTCCCTTCTTTCTAAAGATAAACATGGTACTGACTTTTTTTTTTCCATATAACAGCACTTTCACAAGATGTGAAGGAGTGGCAATTTAGATGTCCTAGTTCTATCTCTAATAATAGAGAAATCATACACCTCAGTTGAATCAAACAAAGTTGGATCAAATAGGAATTGGGAAACACATGAAGGAAGGGTAACTGATGCTTAGACATGGTTGCAAACCCACTTCAACCCGGGTAAAATACTGACACAGAAAGGTACTGCCCAGTACAAAATGCACTGCGGAAAAAGTTTCATTCCAGCTAACTTACTTTCCTGGACGGACTTCATCAAATCAGAATTTTTATCACACCTAACAAAAAGTCTACAAAGTTATCTGTCAAAGACACGGAACTGATAAAGGCTTTTGATGTCTCGGCATTAGAAGATTTTGCCCAGCAGAAAGTACCAGCCTCTGCTGGGTTCCAGGCACCACATTCATTTCAACACAGAAAATAATGTTTAAATTTAATTTGTGTGTAAAGAAGGGAAATTCAGGTGAAGCTGCACACTAAACCTCCAATACATTTTTAGTGAAGATGTTTCAGTGAGATTTCCAATACAGTACACGTTTGTTAGGAGCCACAAGAGAGCATAGCTTTTAAAAGGGCCAGAAACAAGAAGAGAGAAGTATATGCTGGTTTTGAATCCTTCTCTTCTTCAGTCTGAATTTTCATATGATCAGAGGGCTCTCACATAAAAATCAGAATTTGCACAGCCACACGGTACTATTTAGCTGCTCTCCGTAGAAGATCTCAGGAGAAGAATGAAGAACTAGTTAGGCAAATACATTTTTCCAAACCTGAATGTTTTAGAAGAGCTTTTTGACATGGGCTGCTCTCAGCTCTACAAGGATTACTGCAAAGTAAATAAGATAAATCCAAAGAACGTTGACCAGAATTCACCGACATAGTTAACCTAACCTGGCACAGCAAAACCCAAACCAAATCAAACCAAACCAAAAGCCGTACACCACTTGCCTACTTCCATTTCACTCCAGTTCGGAAGTAGAAAATTCTGTCCCTGCTTTTTGGAGGTTTTATATTCTACATATTCTTTCTATGGAGACCCAGAGACCAAGGTTCAAAGAAAGGGCTTTGACAATGAATCATTAAAACAAACCAAGTGAGGAAGCAATGAAGTAGCCCCTGGTTCACCATGCTCTGAAGGACTTCCCTGCTCTCTCCTCAGTGCTCGGATCATATTTCACAATCAGACCTTTCTTGAGATGAAGACAGATTCATGCTGAGTTATTGCCATCAGATACCAAGTAACTGCTTCCCAGCCCAGCTTTTAACAGAACAAATGCCATGGAAACATGAACATCCTTCAGTATTTAATTAGGACACAATGACACAGTCTGGAAACAATATCTGAATTATAACTCACAGAAACACCAGATCTCAAAGAAACCACAGAACAGTTGATAAAACAGTGTGGAAAGGGCTGTGGGCAGTCCTGCGCACTTGGCGCTCCCTGCATACAGGATGCGAGCCCAGCCTGGCCAGCCTGTGAGGAGCAGGCGCGGGGGCCCCGACAGCCAGGTGGGGAGCAGTCTGGCTGCGGCTGTCCCCACTTCAAGCTTAAAATTAAGAAATAACTTCTACCCACACAACAGAATCAATAACCAAACTATTTGATCCCGCCTTGTTATTTCCAAATTATTTTTCCTTTCTTGAAGATGGTATATATTAATTAATACTGTCACAAAGTGTCTGCTATTGGATTTAGATATTCTGTTTGTTATTATTATTAGACTCCTTTAATAAGATGGAAGCAGTTAAAATTAAACAAACAAACAAAAATCCCAAAACTGTTAAACAGATTTAGCTGAAACAAGCTCCAACTCATAGCACTGGTAATAGCCTTCTGGTGCCAGTCCCAGGCAAAGAAACGCATTCGCTAATCTGATTTTGCAGGTTTTGTTCAACCCAGTCTGCATCCAGACCACTCTCTCCAGGATGAGGGTCAGCCTGCAACGATGGCAGACTCCTCCCCAAAATTACCAATACCTGACCATCTCTTGTGATTACAGCTCATTAGGGCTCTTGCAGTGATCTCATTATTACTGTTCTAATTTCTTCTGTCCTTGTCTCCAGCCTGCAGCAAGGGGATTCTAAGCATCACTGCAACATTCATCTAAAATACTATTATCAGGAAGAGTAAAGAATTCTCTAAAGTTGCAGTAGAAAGCTAAAAAACAACTGCTTTGTCCCATACAGGTTCACGCATACAAAGGCTACCCTATGCTGCTCTGGAATATATTTCAAGGCCAGAGCAATGAAGCAACTTGGATCAAATTTAAGTATTAAATGACTTCTTGTAACAATTTTAGCTAGCCTTCCCAAGCATATTAAATACCACCGACCATTGCCATAACCAAGTGTAAGGCCTAATCAGAGCTCACAACTAAAACCAAGACTTATCTGACACTTTGAAAGTTAGAAGCAGGTAAGCACTCAGAGGCGTGGGGTTTCAAGATAACAGCTGTTAACTAAGGTCCTAATCAAAATCTTCCAAAGTTTCAATTTCCGTACATGTAAAATATACACAGTTCTAACTGGTCAGGTGCACATCAAGACAATCCAAGAGTTAACTCACATTTTGTTCATGACACTGACTCTTACAGCATTTTTTCTTTGATGCAAGAAGTCAGAAAAAAACTCATTCCCAAAGCCTAGCACCTCGCCCAGACCACTTTGTCATGAGCCAGTGCAGAACATCCAAACGATTTATAGTCTTATCATAAAGGAGAAAACAGAAAAGCTTTTTTTTAAAAAAGCTACTTCTGCTAAAATAAATAAATAAATAAAAACTATGCAGCCTGCACAAGAAACCCCTCAAAACTATGCCACATACAAACACGCCCAGTAAACCATTGGCGGGAGGTTAACCACTGTTTCCAAGAGTTGTGAGGCTGAATAAACAATAGGCTGACCCGATGAACAGAGGCTATCAAGGCTAGAGAGCTTGGTCTACCAGCTGTGTTTGGAACCATATGGCTAGCTGTGTTTTCACACAACACTTTCCTCTTCCCACTGCAGCCGTCTGCTCCATTTTGGCAAGAACTTCAGATGCCAAGGTTGTATAGTACCATCTATAGCTGCCAAGTATTACACAGACGTCAGTTTAGATGCAGAAAAGAAAAAGGGTGCACAAGAAAAGGCCAAGTGATCAAAACAAAACCCCTAGTTTGTTACATTCTAGTTGCTTTCAACTAGAATGGTTATTTTTATTCTGAATAGTCCTCTTACATACTTAAGTTTTGTTTGTTTTATTTACAGGCTCCTAGTGCTGTCACCCATCAAAACAGGCTGGCAACAATCCATTATAAGTACCCATTAGCAATATAGCTATGGCTGAAATCTGTGTTCTGTTACAAACTTTTTTTTTTTTGCCACCTCAAAATAAGAGGAATCTTTAAACACCCACAAATTAGCATTCACAGTAACACATCTACACCATCATCTGCATACAAATTTATATCTCAAAAGGTGAAAGAGTTCGAGCATCAACAACATTTTCCTTTGCCTGCTCACCTAGATTTTTAAACAGAATAATAAGTGCCAGCTTTAGATACATTTAAGGTCAAGAAAGTAAATAACCAATAAATGTAAGTGGTTACACCTCAAGCATCACGTAACCTGTGCTTTTCAAAATACTAAGCTGTGAGACAGAAAAGTAACAATTCAAAGAACTACAGGAGATTTACTCAAGATCTGTGTAGTGTATAAGGATAAAAAGAGGATGTTCAGAAAAATGTCAAACCGTACTACAGAGTCGGAACTGACTTGTGAATTGAATACTTGGTTTTGTAAGCACCTGAAACTTGCACATACAACTTCACCAATGGATGTAGCAATTAATGAATCAATTGTGAACTGATTATATGTTTTTTTTTAAGTACAAGACAGACAAGCTGGCAATAAAAAAGGTAACACAAGCCAGTATGGGAAGGCATAATTCAGAACTGTTTGGAATTCCAGTACCAACCTAGATGGGTCTCCTACACAAGGCTCCTCTATCAAGTGTTAGACTTGCTACTCACAACCTACCTCTGCAAAAGAAAACTGCATCAGAAATCCTTTGCTGGATCAAGACATACAATTGAGAAAGTCTGAAGGAGTCTCACACTTGAGAGAAAGAATCGGGCTCTCAAAAGGGACTGTGGGAACAGTATATGGGTGGTGGATTTGTCCACGAAAGCACCTGCAGTCTTAGGAGGGTTGATGACAGCCAAGTCAACAGGCCAGACAAATCAGCTAATATTTCTGAGTCACAAGTCATCCACTAATATTAAATGTTAGGGACAGGAAAAGAGTAAATCAAACGCAGCAAGAGATAACAAAAGGTCTGATCTTGAGCACGGCTATGCTGCTACCCCACTGAATGCAGCACGAATCCCCCTTTCACTAATTGACAGGTACCTGGCTATACCTCTAAAAAGTTAAGAGGCATTTATTTTCCATGATGCAGTAACATGTAAACACTTCTTACCCACGGCACTGAGAGCATGCTTGAGCTCCAGAGTAAAAGCAGTAAGTGGCACCTCTTCAGACACTGGCATAATTGCTACTGTAGAGAGATTGTTGGCAGGATTTCCGGCATCCCACTTGCTACTCGAGCTGTGTAACCCAAGAGGATGACCTGTTGGAAAAGAAAAAAATAAAAATAAAATTCTCCATTTCACAAAGAAGGAAAGATCCCACATATTTCACTTAAAACAGGAGAAAGATTGATTTCCATCATTTTTTGCTGGAAAAATGCATTTTTCCAGCATTTTTTGCATTTTTCCAGCATTTTTTGCATCATTTTTTACATAGCATGTGGGTAAAGTTAGGCAAAGCTAAAAATATCTGGATGACGAGAACAGGTAAAAACACAATGTGCATTTACTTGACCCGTTAGGAAAAAGACATAAAGGCACTCATAATAACTGTGAACAGCCACAACTTTGAGATAGGCATCGATTTACCTCTTAAGAGGAATTAGATGAAATAACAAAACCCCAAAACCTGTTGTCGGTATTGAAATATTCCCAAAATAAACATCCACTTTTTACGGTATTCCTGATCAAGGAAATAAATATCTGTTTTCAAAGGTCCTACAGGAAACATGTATCTACACCTATTTTCACTATTCTCCAAGATGGGAAAACGTGGATCTTTACAGATAGGTATCTAGGAGTATTAAAATAAAATATGGAACCTCTAAAATAGCTGCAAAGCAACTGTGGAAGTATCTGCAATATATTACAGTAAAGTGAGTAAAGAAAAAGACTATGGGCAGAGAAAAGCATTTTTGACAGAAGCATGTGATGTATGTAACATGTAAGATGGAGATCTTCCCAGATCATTCAGCTCAGGAAAATAATAATGTTGAGTGTGTTCTACAAACTGTTCTTTTTATTTATATACTATTTCTTTTCCTCCTTAAGCCTTCTCAGACAACCTCGCTTTGCTGTTAGCACCTACCAACTCAGCTGCATGTGTATAATATTAACTTAGATGGTATGAAGCTTAACATCCTGCTCATCTTATTTCATCCAGCAAAGGTGCAACACATACCATGAAGATAAATTCTTGATATGGACACATAGAAGTACTTGATACACCGTAATTGATAAAAGAACTCATTCAAAGTATATATGCAAGATCAACAGTATACTGTCGGACTAAAAGAAACACCAGATAAATCTTTTTCAGATATATTCAACAGTGGAGTTATTCATTTCAAGTCTTCTAAAATAGCTCTCCACAGATCATTAAATATAGTTTTTCCTCTCTTTTAGGTGATCTTCAAGAAGATATTTACAGGTTCAAACAAGTTACATGTCACAGCTCCACTCTTTAATCTCCCTCAGTCCTTCTTTCCTCAGAACTTCAATAGCTATGCTCTGATTGACTAGTTTTCCTCCTGTCTTCTCCCTGTCATGTTGTCCTAATTCCTAAGCAGTGCAGATTCTGCCCTAGGCCACAAAAGCATTTCAGCACGCACAGAAGTTTAAGTACAATTATCACTAGAGATTCCTACAGAACTGACTGTGTACCCAAACAGCAAAGAGCGGACTTCAATAAAAGTGTGGACTTCACAATTCACTCTCCAAAACATGCAAGCTGACTACTTAATTTCAATCTCTCTTGAATATTGTAAAAAGAGAAATAAAAGTAATAGCATAGAATTTTTGTATTAAAACAAACAAAAAACAGAGCAGCAGAGAACCCCACAAAACTATTGGTAGTTAACACACATCTATTTTCTTTCAAAAGCTGCTCAAGAACAACAACCTGTATGGAAAATTTCCTCCTACTCACTTCAATTAGTAAATATACTTTGCTTTGCCTCTGCCACATACACAAAGCCTACAAAACAATGCATAACAAATCATTTGCTCTCAGACAATTCATTGAAATAATGCAAACACAGACATACTAAGTCAGTCAATGTGCAGATGCCACTCAGCATGACTATCTGATTCAAGTCTGTTCTAGCAGTTATTTCCAGTGCTCCCTTTGAGCTCCTCTTTTGCAAGAAATTTCAATAAAGTTTCACTACATATATGCAGTATTTTTCTCTTGTTTGCAGATCATTCCACTCCCATACTTTTTCAGCCATTCCCTACAAAAAAAAAATGTATTTATATATAATGAATTAGCTGTGACAACAGCTAAAATATTTAGAGACAAAATCTCTTGTCAAGTATGCACTTTCTGTTTCCGAATTTAATGATGTAAATCTAGTTCCAAGGAAGCACCAGAATGGATGGGAATAGTCCAGGAATGAGTCTTACCTCCCTGCTGAAGACTGCCAAGAATCTTCTCACCCAGCAAGTGAATAAGTCTAGTCACAACCTAGCAGTGAGAGAGAAAGGGTAAGAAAAGAAACATTCAGGCAGAGTGCACTAAAAATAATGCATCTAAATGGATACTTTCAAACTTCTGTAAGATGTTATCTCAAGCTGAATAATAAGGAGATACAGTTTTGTAACCATAACTTCTTTCCTGGCTGTAATGTATGGTGACTGATCATTTGTCTTGATTTATTTTACCTTATTTTAGTCTTACTAGAAATAAACAATATTTAACTTTCTCTGGGAACAGAAGGAAAATATCCAGATATTTGGGGAAACATGACAAATCACATTTTCCATTCTCTTCTCTGCAGTGCGCTTGCACCTCTAGCACAGAAAGTCACTGTCACTGTTGAGAGGCTGTTGCACCCCCCTCCACCTTCTGTAGGTAACAAAGGCTCAAGGCTGCACTCAGATTCCCCACCAGTCCTGCTTCCACTGCACCCCCCCCCCCCCCCCCCGTGAACCAGTCAGCTCCCAGGAATCAGTTTAAGATATCTCATATAATGGGACAAATACACAGAATCAGAACAAAATAGTTATTAAAATGTTGCTCCTGCAAATCATCTTTCATGCTACCCTTGACAGGACAGATTTTTTTTTCCCTCTCAGCCATTTTGAACTGGACTTTGATTGAAACCAATGCTCCCATAGCCAAGCAAGCCTGAAAACTGATCAGCCTGCCTCCAACATCAATAATCAATATTTCCCAATAAGTGGTGTAGCAGAAGACTAATAATTGTAATATCAAGGAATATCAAGGTAGACTTGCAAAATGCATTATTTATTCTGAACAGCTATGCAAAAACATTTTACCAAATAAGAAAATGAGATATTTAAATGCATTCAGAATTATCATAGTAATCATTAGATATTCCCCCTTTGACAAACCATTCAAAATAGATCTAATCTTTCCTAAGACAAAAACAGAAAACAAAACTGAAATGACAAAGCATCTTCAAAGTACCAGGCTAAACAAGCAGTAGCAAGCGGCTACCTTGCCTTTGGACAAAAAGACACACCGTTCCCCTAGGAACAAGGGCTTCAGGATGCATCTTTCAAATAAAAGACCATCATGACGGGTCATTCTGCCCAGCAGAATTATTTTATGCATCTTACTGCAAAAAGAAGAAAGCTGCCACAGACTATGAAACCTCACAGCTTTAATGTATTAGCACCGATTTCTGCAGTGCCTGTAGGTGGAAGGGAGATCAAACAGGTACCTTCCAACGCAGAAATTACAGCAGAGCAAGGAGGACAAGCTAAACAAAGTTATTTCAGTAATTTATTTCCCATAGCCATAACTGCAACTTCCTAAAGATGCCACAACAAGGTCAAGTTCAGAGAAGTTCCTCTATTTGCCCTGGCAGCAGACAGTTGCCACCACCAGCACACACCAGCCCCATGCTGAGGTAAGCTGCCGGCCTTGGCCGCTCGTTGCTCTGGAACCTCAGACTGGGCCCAAAACCCTTCGGCGTGTCACAAGTACAGGCAGCTCTGGGATTCAATGAGCAGAGCTGGGCTTAGCCAGGGAAAATTGCCCCAAAGAGGGAAGGACAGAATTCCTACTAGCATGGGTGAGACGGATTTCCCTCCCTAAGGGAGGTAGCCTGCGCCTCAGGAGCATTTGCCACACCCGTCCCTCACGCATTCACCTGATAACCCACATCCACATAGCGTGACTCTACTCCAGCAGTTTTGGAAGTATTATTTATGAACATTTTACACTTCCAGACCACTTTAAACATCAGAATTTTAATTACTTTCTAAAACCATCTCCTGTATTTATAACTTTTTCTGCTTTACAGACAGCTAAGTAGAGCTTGAGTTAAATTGAAGAAAATGTCCAAGGTTAATGACAGAACTAAGAATAGAACCTATTGGTCTCGTTTTCCAGTTGGCTGCTCGTATTACCACAAAATATTATTTGTCTTGTTTGCTAGAGCAAACCTTACAGCCTTGGTACATATAGATATGGAAAAATTATTTCCCCGGTGACTTTGTAAGACAAGCAAATTGCTAACCATACCAGGATGAGTCACTCTGCCGCAGTCATGGCAACGTCGAAGGAACATCAATTCGGGATCATAGCTGAGAACTGCCCTCAAATTTCCTTGGAGTTTTATATTACATACACTGAATTTTCTTTCACAAAAAGGCAAATGTTTTTCCTTAAAAGAGGTTTGTCCATCAGTCTGAGGGAGAAGTCGATATAAATTGCATCTCTTCAATGACAGACCCAAGCTTCAGTGATTTACCTGAAGCCATTACTCTGCATAGCAGCTCTCACCAAGTTCAGGAGAAGCAGGGAGAATTCAAAATGAACAGGAAAAAATAATAAATAAATGTCACCCATCAGGTTTCTAACCACCTTCATTTAACCCCTCCACTCAGTAACAAGGTGCAGCCACACACAAAAGCAGCCCCAGCCAAGAGACAAGGAAGCTCCGGGGCCAGGGAGGACCTGGGCAGCATGGGGCACGGAACGGGGCTTTGGGAGGGAAGTGGGGGAGAAGAAAACAGAAATTAGCCCCCAGGCTAGGAGGAGATACCAGGGAAACAAGTTATTACGAACATGCCAGAGAACACCCTCCTGGAGAGGAAAGACCCAGGCAGGAGATAGCCCGATAACATGGGCACTGGGCAGCAGACACCTTGGTGCAGTCACTGCAATCTGGGCAGTCACTCAGCAGGCAGCTATTCCTGTGCTGCTTATTTTGGTGCACTCTGTAGGAAAAACTTAGAATTGGCAGCGTGACCAGGTAGAAGGGAAGGCAGGAACTCTGGCAGTGCTGCTGGGAAGACTGGACTGACCTGGAAGAAACGCTGTGTTTGCGGTACTCGGGCGGCGCGGCTTGCTGTACAGCCCCAGCAGTGCCCCCAGAGCAGACCCAGGGAAAGACTCAGGTATTGCTTTCCAGAAGCAGACAAGACTCCTACCCTCACTCCCGGGCAAGTCTCAATGCCAGTCTCTCCCAAACACAGTGCCAGAAGAGCACTGAGCACTTCCCAGACATCTGGGCATGAAAATTCTCTCATTTCCACTGTGGGCCCATCACATAGGGCCAGACAGCCTTTCCAGCACAGTTTGTGTGGGGTGCTCATCCCTGTAGTGAATCTGGGATTTTCACCTCTTCTAGCACCAACCCACCTAAACCTTCAAAGACTTGCCCTATATACTCCACATCCACCGGCACAGAAGTGTTCAGTTTAGATTTAAGGTTTGAATTGAGATTGAAGCAAAATCTGTGCCAAAAAAAAAAAAAAGGCAGCTAGCTGGAGCACAGACTTACCCGAGAACATCGGGAGGCTTCTGAATTATGCCAGAATCATTAACTGCCTGCAAATAAACACTACTTTTTGACCCCTTGTACTATGAAGAGAACCAAATGTGTTTTAGTTTGTGAGGAAGTTGAATTTATCATTCCTTATGATTATAAGCCATGCTCAGTTTTTTCTGCATGCTCCTGCTCAGATCCCCACAGTTAACCACTGCAACCAATAACGAGCAGATGTCAATTATGCACTTCTGTTGGAAGTCCAGGTATGAATAGAGGTACACGGATGAAATTTCCATGCTGCAGGATGAACTCATCCCTGTGACAAGGAGAGCATTACCCTACCCAGCGCAACCACATCAAGCTGCAAAATGACTCCAAAAGTTCACCTTGGCAAGGCTTGACAGCAGCCCAGGTATGGACCTGTAGGGGGTTGCAGCGTGGGTCTGGGTGCCAGGGCACAAAGAGGCCTAGGCCAACTGTCAAAACAAGCCTCAGAAGCAAACAGATTCACTCTCCAGAGCTTATGTAAAAGGCCAGAAGGAGGAAAGCTTACTTTACAGGGCTAGATAAATACTCCATTTTCTATCTTGATAGCCACTCAGGACACAAGGTTTATCCGTACCATTCTGCAGAAGCCCTGAATCCTCTCCTCCTCTGCAACTGTAAAATCATAAAACCTGTCCCAGAGCAGGGCATTCAGTTGAGACACATTTTGCAGAGGAGACAGTGTTCTTCCTCCTCCCACCTATTCACCGTTTCAGATTAACTCATCAGAACACTTTTGTGCAGGGCAAATGGGATAAAGAGTATTTCTTTCTCAAATGGCGCTAGAGAGCACTTTTTTCAGCACAATTTCACCATCTCCAGCCTAGCTTTTATCTTGCCACTTACGACCTCATCTACGCAGAAACATGTTGTCTTCCTGGCTGTTTCTGAAACAACTCCATCCCGAGTCAGACCCACTCAGGTTGTCACAGCAGCCTCCAGTCCCCCCGGCTCTCTCACACCGAACAAAGAAGTCTATTTCTGCATCTGCTACAAACTTCTGGCAAGCCATTAATTTTCCCTCTGTTTAACTAATGCTAAATTACTCAGAAGACCTGCAGCCTCTGCATTGCAGGGCAGGGACTAACTCCACATTCCCGAGGGGACTGTATTTGCCGACCTTAGGATGAGTAATTTCAGTTTCAAAACAAACCTCCCTCAGCGATGGGGCCAGGCAGGATTACACCACCGCATCACCTGCTAGCAATGGTACAAACACGCAGCTGATTACTCCATCCACCTCAAGTATAGGCATTATCCTGGGCACTACCTGTTCACGGCTACTGTAATTCCCACCCTTGAACACTTCACTGAAGACAAACAGCTATTTCCTATAATTCTCTGAAACATTTCAACCCGCTGTCCACACCTAGCTAATTTTCCAAGGCTAGATTTTAGTTAAAGCTTTTCCTTCTATTCAACTGTGAAACTCTAGGTTAGGGCTTTACAATAGGCCCTTTTGAAAGTGACTTTAATGAGAATTCAGTTGTTAATAAGCGTCCCCAGGAAAGTATTTTCTTCCTGTGAATAGTATAGATTGCTTGACAAACCACCTGTTAATAGAAACAAGGGGACCAAAAAGTTCCTTTTCTGGTCTCAGCCAACTTTATACAAAACCAATCTAGAGAAATCCTGGGAAGACTGCACAAAATCTGCACCAATATGCTGTTTCTGAATTCACAGGCTATTACTACCAGTAACAACTAATTGATTTAAAAGGCACTGTGTAGAAAAAAATCTATCTTGGTTACAAGAGAAGAAACATATAAAAATAAAAACCAAAGTGAAACAAGATACTCGTCAACTCCGCTCCATGCTGCAAAGGAGGCCAAGAAGTCACACACCAGAGATAAGACTGTTGGGTCGCGCCAGCCTGCACTTCTGCATCCACAGAGCAGGTGTTTCAGCACCTCAAGAAGCAACAAACCCACCATTTTCAAGGCATGCAAATAAAAAAAATAATTAACCTGGGTATTGAAGTAAAGGCATTTGTGGAATTAGTCCCGTTATGGCTTCCTATGATCAGACACATCCTTTCACGGTCACATCCTCACCTCCTGCCTCTCCTACCCCCATATGGGCTGATAGTCACCTCCAGGGCTTCTTGCTAGAACAGCAATTTTGGAAGCTGATGGTATTTTGGTGGGGAAGGAGGTGGGGTGTGTTAGAGCATCATGA
The DNA here is from genome assembly GCF_011077185.1 of Oxyura jamaicensis. Lineage (NCBI taxonomy): Eukaryota > Metazoa > Chordata > Aves > Anseriformes > Anatidae > Oxyura > Oxyura jamaicensis. The sequence continues at coordinate 1,668,480 of NC_048909.1, read as the reverse complement.
AATGTGCTTCTCCTTGTAGCAGCAAAGCAAAACCAACCATAACACCATAGATTGAATCAAACTCTTCAACTACTTCCTAATATTTTGTTGCAATTGTTAAAAGGCTTTTTTTAAAAAAAAAAAAAAAAATCTGGCTTAAGGATCAGGTTTAACTGTATGTTATTTTACACTCAAGGCACATAGCACCTTTGCTAGAAAGCAAAGTCACAGTGCTTCAGAAGGACAGCAAAACCTCCTGTCAACGGCATCTTCTTGCAGGTTCCTGGTTTAGGAAATGAGCCTTGGCTAAAGTAACCAGGGAGCAAGCCAGACACACTAGTTTGGATCCTGTACAACCAACTGATATATAGCCCTACAAATCTGAACATGATTTTCCTTCCAAGTTTACTCGATTCTCTCTAGTGAATCCTCCAGCATCATCCACACCCAAAAGCACGGTGTTTTTGGAGGGAATAAAACAGCTGAGCTGAGCATTGTCATCCAAGTAAGAAATTTAGAAATAGCAAATTTAGTAATTAAGCCTTTAAAATTTCAAAACCAGTGAACTAATAGACCACCTTTAGTTTAAGTATGTTAAATGACAAGTTATTGGTGCCTCATAGACCTTCACATGTATCTGAGATAAAGGACAAACAAATGAGCTTTCTACCACACAGCGACCCAATGTGAATAAGCTAGTGTGGAAAACAGGGTTGCCAAGGGCTTTCTGTTCCATACAGTAAACACAATTGGGGTAAAGTAGTAATAATAGCCATTTTACCTACACAAATTCACGTAATAGCAGTTTCGTTTCTGTAGAGTTCATTCCAGGACTTGAGATCATTCTCTACCAGCTTTCTGAAGGATTTTGGGGGTGGCAGGGGACAAGGGAGGAGGAGACTTAAATCAGCTCATCAGCTTTGATAAAACCATGGCATTACTGAAGCTTTCCGTCATCCCAGATCGGTTAACCAACAAAGCACTCCACTCGCCACAGGAACAGGGAGCTTAGCAAGGGGTCTCAGATTAAAACTTTAACGGCTTGAGAACCGTGGTGACAAAGCAAATCTTAAATGCTCGCTTGCAACAATTCCTGGCACCTTTACAAATGCCACTAAAGCATACAGAAGAGCTGAAGCTTTATCCTGGGGTCATTTGAGCTTCTGATGCCTGTGATCATTTGTGTCTTGAAGAAAAATGTCAGTCTCGCATCACTGCGATGAGTAAGCACTCGCTCCCGCCCGCCTCATGACGGGTAGCTACAGTCGGTGACCACGCTTCCGCTGAACGTTTCTTTTCTCCTTTTCACATCCACTTCTCCTACTGTCAAGGAAAACTTATTTTTAATGGGCCATGAGAACAAAACAGAAAAATCCAGAAGCATGGCCTCTCCTGACCTCTTCCATAGTGCCACATCAAGCTTAGCTAATGCGATGCACGACGTACACAGTGCTGGAGGGGAGCACTTTGAGAGGAGCGTGCATTACGGGATCACTTTGTAAGGCAGATAACCCTGGGGAAAGCTCAGTCCACCTCAGAAAGCTCTGGTTAAAATAGGCATAGAAAACTAGCAGAACTGGCTGGTAAAGATGATGCGTTCTGAATATATTTAAAACCCAAGGGCAGACTTAGAAAATTAAAAGAAAGATGCAGAAAAACTCTGTAATTTCTAGCGTGCATTTCTAGCATGGAAAAGGTTGTCTTACAGTTCACTTCCCCACAGCTCCAAAGCACTTTCTCAGTGCAATTTCCATCAACTACAGCAGGTCTAAATTACAAGTTAAAAAAAAAAAAATCTTAGCTCCATAGAGGCAAAGAAACCGAAATGCGATCCAAGTTATACACTGATGTTAGAATATCTCTGTAATCTGTTAACAAATTCTGCGCTCTTGCTACTGCTTCGAAACTGCTTCATGATGCCAAAAACCATGAGCTTATTCTCTGTCCTACTTTTCAGAACTGAAAGCAGAGATGAAAATAGAAAGAATCAATTCCATTTCACTCCTGCAACTCTGAAAAGCTTCAAGTAGCACCAGAAGCAAGCACGGAGGCTGTCAGAGGAGCAAATGCTCTCCCTGGCTGAGTGTCCCAGTGGCTATGCTGGAGAGCTGTGGTCCTCAGGTGTGAGCCCTGAGAAGACAAAGGAGAAGTTTGGCATTGTGGACCACTTTACCGCTTTCAGACGGGAACATCCAGGCTGCCATATCCAGAATGACTCAAGGTTGGGATGCTTCCCTGAGAACCTAGAAGATGTAGATTTGACTGAGGAGGATCCAGAAATCAACATCTGTCATTTCTGGGCATGTGCTCTGAAAATTCGGCCATTACTTATAAATCAGATGAGATCCCCCAGGCTCACCCATCTGTTTCATCCCCCAGAATAACAGCAGCTACAGCAGGTCACATCAAAGATCCCAGCAAAGCAGTATCCTGTCTGTAACAGGACCAAAACAGATGTGCAGGAAAGAACACAGAAAAGAAGGCAAGCATATGGTGCTTCCCCGAGCATCAGCTGTGCAATTTTCCACCGAGCATCACAGCTCAAGGAACCCAAATTACTGTAAGGATGAATAGAGCGCAATTTCACTCATTTCTCACCACTCTCATCCGAAAGCACAACCCCTGTTTGCAATTTTCTTAACCATCAGTAATATTCTCTAATAATGTATTCAAGAGTCAGATCCCTTTCTGGCTCACTGACAAACATCAGGGCTGGTGAAAGGTAAGCAGGATGAAATCTCTCTGACTCCAGACCTATAGGGTTTTTCATCCTTCACATGGAATAGCAGAGCTCAAGGGTTACTAACTGAAGTGGTAATCCTACCCCCTATCCGCTCAGTTCTCAGCTGCTAGGCAGGATATGTAGGCTCTTTGGAGGCTGCCAAGAACACCAAAACAAAAGCAACTGTCCTCCGAACCAAGGGGGCATTTCCCATGGCTCAGGGGGCAAACACCACTGTTTCATCTCTATTCCCCCAGGCAAGACCCAGGTGAACTTAATCTCAGTCAGAGGTGCCTATGTTGGACAGAGGCAGTTTGTTTGCTTTTTCCCCCTCTACTGTATAGTTTCCTGATTTGCAGAGGACTAAGAGGGAAATCCTTCATATCCCGCTGCTCAATCACAAGCTAGCTCTTGCTGCCTAGTCAATTATTTCAAAACTATTGCACCTGCTATCCGTTCATTACTTTATTACTTCTGGTTGGATAGGGAAAACATCATAAATCCTGTGTATAAATAACTCTACTAGAACAGCAGGAGAGAAAATAGGACAGAGTTCGTTAGCCTGTCCCTCTGCTCAGCACTGAACACCACCTCAAACAAAAGGATTTGTTAAGATATTACACAAATCTTTTAGCCTTTCCAGGGAGCACAATCACCCTTTCCTTAGTAGTCAACACTACCATTTGCTCTGTCTCAGTACGGTGAGTAATTCACGCCCTTTGTTTCAGAAGATAACTTTATACACTTGAAAATAGCTGTTGTTTCTTCCCTTAACCATTCAATCATTTTGTTTTATAGGTTAATATTTCTAAACACCAGCCAGCCATCTTTTTGTCCTCTTCTCTTCAGGTGATCTGCCTCTTCCTTCAAGCATGCTGCTGCATGCTGATACTGAAGCTTTTCAACCATCAGGAATGCAAAGATTTCTTCACTCAAAGCATTTTAATAACACTTATTTCCGCAACTGCATGCCATTGTTAAGGTGTGTCCAGCTTTTGATCTCCATCATTCTTTTTCTAGGAAACTGCTGTCCAGACCCCTCTCTGCATGCAATTTATTAGTCAACAGCTCAAAAATTTCTCTCCACTTTAACGCCCTGAACTTCACTCTTGACTTTGTACTTTATTTGATTTCAAACTTCCTACCCAATTGTTTTCCTCTATCACTTGAGTTCTCTCACTTCTATCCTTCCTCTCTTTTGTCTAGTGGATTTAACAGAAAAAAAGACAAGAACTCTGAGTTTATAGAAATAAATATTTTATTTTACAGTCCTAAGACAGTCTGAAGGCATTAACTGCACAGATCCCCTATTTAAAGTCTCTTACACTCCTTTCTACTTCTAATGCTTGTTCTTAAAATCACCCTATAATGAAAACAAATTCTCAGTTTTGATAGTAGTTAAATATTTATCTTCAAATTTGGGGATCTCAAATAGCAGCAATTAAGAATATGTTTCTCTAACAGCCTTTTTGAGAGAACTTTTCATTAAGACCTACTTTAGCATTCTACTTCATTACAAACAATTAGCCAAACTACACGCAAGTCTAAAGAAAACTAACTCCATCCTCAGAAAGGTCAGCAGCTTGTGGCTGATCGAATGTGTTCTTTAGATGTGGGAAGATTATTTGAATTCTGATAAATAAGTGTTTAAATTACACTATAGATGTAGCACTTAAGTTCACCCTCCATCACAAAGATTCACACCTCTACACAGAGTGCCTTCCAGGGAAAAACGATTCTGCCCATTGATAAAATAGGAAAGAGTGAAAGAGAGACATTCATTATTGCCCGAGGCAAAAATGCAGAATTGGAACCCAGCCTTCATGCAGATTAGCATTCAAGCTGTTATTAAGTGTTAAGTGTTTAGTGCTTATCGTAATTTATGGTTTAAATGTCTGCTGGTAACACTTAAAATCATCCACTGTGTAAGGAGAAAGGTGGTTTGAGAATTCCACCTGGCTCATTTCCTCGCTTCCCGTTCAGTCAGCAAGGAGGGATAATGAGAAGGGCAACTCAAGACAGCACACCACGGCATCGTCGCCCAGTTTATGGCTAGTTTTGTACAAGTTCTATATTGCTAACAGCACATAAACCTGGGCAAGAAATCTCTTATGTTAAATAGAAAGAGTAGAATCAGAGGAGTATTCAGGAGAGATTCAGGGAACAGAAGTGCCTTATTAACCCATAGCAGAAATTCAAAAACATTTTAGCAAAAAATTATGCTTACAGGGAAGCCAGGAAGATTATTTTCCCTCGATGTGCAGACTTACTTTCCCTCTTCTGCACACTTACTGCTAGGATAATTTCATCACTGCAGTAATACAGACAAAACCGCCACAGTTTTTGTCATGTGAGAAATCATGAACACATTTCTATTTTACAGTAACCAAAATCTCATCGGTGTTATTGTGGTCTTCAAAAAGCAAAAATTGAGTATTTTAATCAGGTTTGTCACTTTGGCAGCTTTTTAAGAAATCCAGTAAAATAAGTACGTGTTTTAAAGAGAGCAAAAAAAAAATCAGAAATAATTTGAAGCAACAGCATTAAAGAATCATCTTTAATGCTAACAACACCATTTAGTGCTTAGTATAATGTCTCTGATGCACTTAGGGACAAAAAGAATTAAATTCAAGACTGTCACTCTTAGATTTGCAGGAGAGAGGTATAATGTCAAGTGAATTAAAGAAGATGGATGATTTTTATGGATTCAAGGGAGCAATCATAGTCTTCAGGACACATAAAAATATGGCAGTTGCAGAATCAAGATGGACAGCAGGGAATGTAAGGAAGAAGAAAACCAACTCCCACGTCTGGAAATAAAGGTACATACAATCAAGCCTTGACTTTGAGTCCTAGTGAGCAGGATATACGACATTTTAAAGTGCTTTAAAAATTCAGACTGTGATTTATTATCAATACCACTAAGCGATTTCCACTTTACTGAATACACGTCCTGCATTTCATGTGAACTTTTTCCAGACACACAGAACAGCCCTACCATAAAACATGCCAACACTGATTAGAAGATAAAGGAAGAGAAGCTGGTAAAAGCCTGGTATAGATCAGATCAGATAGGCGCAGAGAACAAAATATTTTCTCTGTATGCATCAATCATACAGAAAACCCCGAAGGACTTGGTGCTTAATGGAGAGTTTTAGCTTCTAAGATACCAGTTAATGCAGATAGAAAAGAGTTTTAATTTTCTTACCTGGGGGAATTTGCGTTTGATAGATGTCAGTGCTCCCTCTGGGAGTTTGGCAAGTTCTGAATCTCTGACTGCATGAACAGTTGTGGCTCTAGGTTGATGGGTTAATGCCTCTACCTGAAAGAACATAGCCAAAAGATTAAAGATCATTAACATGTCGTAAAAATAACATGTCAGGGTGAAGAAACTGAACAATTCCCAAGGATTAGACGATCATACTTTTTGCTGACATACATTCAGAACAGAACATTATTTTTGCCCCCAAGAACCCTTAGAGCCAACTTACTGAAGGCACATTTGTCTGCAGCAAGTATCAGTATCTATTCAATCCAAATCTCCCAGATGCACATTCTGCTATCTGACAGCTTCAGTTTTTCCACAGACCGGAATCCATAGCGCCAAAAGGCAGACAGTATTAAAGTAGTTTTGTCTGAGCTTCTGCAAGTCCTTACACACAGCGAATCTCTGCAGCAAGCAGAAGTATTTTTAAGGCTTGCTAGAAGAGCAACCAGGGGGACACAACGAACTCCATTATCACAACAGAAGTTAGATGCTTTTGCTGTATCTTTTCATCCTTCATTTTTTAGTGGAAAAGAAAAAAAAAAGCCATCTAAGAGAAAGAAGAAAACTCACTCCTCTATTGCTTTTCCTTTCCTTCCTCCCCCCCACCCCATGCCACCCTGAAATACTTCAGTTTTTACTCTCAGAAGCTGAATACCAGAAAACTTGCAAAAACCAAGGCTTTCTATACATTAAAAGGGAAGAGGAGCAAAATCAGCACATTTTAGCCAGACTGGAGCTTCATTTTTCCCCCGGTTTTTATACACAGGCCTGAGTATCTGTGCTACGTACACACAAAAACAAGTATGCCACAGCCTGAATACAGTACCCAATTATTTAATTTAGAAACATTTAATTTATTGAAAATAGAAGTTTAAAGAAGAAAATGATCATGCGATGAAAATTAATACCAAAATATTTTCCTTTACAGGGAGAGCTGACACAAAATAAATAAAAAAGGGCTGTAAAGCCCTGCTCCGCGAGATGCAGCTGTGTGCTGAATCCCCTGCTGTACCATCCGCACAACCCTGAGCCCATCACCAGCTCCTATTTTGTTTTGAAATGCAGAAATCAAATTCCCTGGTGAAATATTTTCCCATGCTTAATGAGATAGCCTGCTAGGCGAGATGGCGTCACTCGGAGCTCAGGCGTGAGCTCCAACATTTAATTGCTTAGTAACAGCCTGGTGCACAGTTTTGCAAGTTTTAGCACTAGGCAATGTTTACCGGGTTTAATATCCATACATCATGCATTCAGAGAAAAACGGTGGCCGCTGGAGCAGCTGTAATTACTGAGGTTAATACACAAACAACAACAAAATCCTCGCTCTGGCTGCAATTCGTGGGCACTTTTTAAGTGTCATTTTAAGTTGTCCAGCAGAAAATGGAACAAATAATGCATCAGCTTGCAATCACTTCTTACAGATTTCATTTGAAAGCTTATGTTAACAGCAAATTCCAACAGAAATAATGCCTTCATTACTGGAGTAAGGGCTCAGACACACACAGTTTCTATAATGTACATAACACGCTGCACATCGGCTAAGCTCTGCCAGGCATGCACTTCTGCCTGCACTACAAGAAGATTAATTTAAAACACACAACTCCATGACCCCCCTTACAACAAGAGTGCTGTCTTGGAAGACTACATGTGCACAATGACAGTTCAGACAGCCTGAACATTTAGATCTCCAAAACTTGCAATTAGTCCAGAAAGCTGAGATCACAGCCTGCTAATAATTAACTCCTTAAAATAGGTAGTAGAGAAGAGCTTATATCAACAGAAGGTGTGTCGTGCACAAAAAAAACGCACAAGTAAATTTGAAGTAACTCCATTTTGCAAGATGTAGGTTTTTGTTCAGATGCCAGGGATGTTTTATCATGTAATGACATTTTAAACCAGTTACACAGATCACAAGGTGGGAGGGAATGTCATGCCATCATTGTACACACATTTACAGGTCCCCTTCAGCCTCCCCAGACGGCTGGGTAACGTCTTCTGTTTAACTCTGTCCCCTACTACAAGCTTTTGATCACCGTTTTTGGCTCTGCCTTTTAGCTTCCTTATCCTGAAAGTGGATTAAGAACTGTAATTGTTAAAATAAAACCCTGTCTTCTGGAGCAGTCATCATCCAACTGAGTTCAATTTATATAAAGAAAAACACTCGAACTGTCTAATATCCTTTTCCATTATTTTTGTTATATAAAAGTGCATAAAATTAACCATGCTCCAAACAGGTCACAAGTCTTTTTACAAATCTAATCTTTTCTGAAAGGGAATTAAATTTTAAAACAAAGTCCCAGGGATTTTTTTCTCCAAACCGTGACTTTGTTTCAATTGTAACTTGCCCACAGGCAGAACAAAAGGGAGATGGAGACATTTTTCAAGCCTCCTTTGCAAGGAGCCATTTCCATCTCCAGAGCAAGTGGGATTTGCAACAGCGGTGTTACGCACCCCTGCAAATGCAGCAGATTTGTTGAATGTAATTCCCACCTGATTACAGAAAATGCATCTTGCCCATACATACAATATAAATCTTGCCATCAGCTTTAATATTCTCATGCAAACACATGCTGGTATTGTAGCATGGAAGCATCTGGGTCCCAGGCACTGCAGCAAGAAATTCAAAATTTGCTTTCCCCTTGGATATCATCATCTGCATTACCAGCACCTATTTTTAGCAGTTTTCCCAAACTATTCATATAATACCTCTTCTTCACTGGAAGATAAAGAGTTCTCATTCAACATTCAGACCATCTGTAGGATTACTGCGAACCTCCACTGCATTCCCACATCTCCTCTCTTCACACCCTGTGGGTAAAAAGCCTTTGTTGCACCAGTTCTCAGTTCTCTGCACATGGAAATTTGCCTCATCAAATCAGCATTTGGCTATTCCCACTTTTTGGAGTCAGACACATTCGAATCATACGGCCATAGCTGTCCCTAGACAATTATACTTTCCTTCTTTCTTAAGGAATTGTTTGAGATGTTACTTATTCGAGAGGTGCAGTTTTGTGTTTTTTTTTTCTTTAGAAAGACGAGCTCCGAGCAACATGTACTTAAAAGCCTTTCAACCTCAGAGCACATTCAAACTCTTCTGGCTCCTCTGTTCAATGAGCATTTTAAAGAAGCTTACTTATTTCTTCATGTTTGTAAGTAAAAAAAGAATTAGAGATTTAGCTTAAACTTTAATATGAATAAAATCACTTGTGATCAATCTCATAAGATTATTTCTTTAGTTAGAAGAAACAAGTTCAATATCAACATCACCCACCACAGCTGCAGGAATCAACCAACACTAAGTCACCAACATAACATTAATGAACATTTCAAATAAATAAATAGCAGTATTAATTATTTTCCAAATCTTTTTCAATCTGACCCTAAGGAGGAGGAGGAAATACTGTTATTTTTATATGTGTGAATAGGTATATCTACTACCCAAGGCTCCCTTTCAGCTTCTTCCTAGACTAGCAGAATCATCATTTATCCATTCCAACATGAACACGGCAACGACGGTTGTTCCACTGTAAGAAAGAATCAGTAATCTCCTGCCCACCTCCTTTCAAATTCAAGTCAGCACAATATATTTTGCTTGAAACAAATAGTACGTCTGCCAGTCCTCTGGTTCTTCTCTCCTAACATGCATTCTTCCTCCTGAGTGACAAGCCTCTGGCCAAGTTCTTCCCTTCACTGTGTTGGGTTTACTTTGCCTTTTAATTTTTAATTCACCTGTGTATTTCCTCTCTCCCTCAAACAATCCTCTAGTTTTCTTGGAGTTCACTGAAGGCTGCAGCCTGCCATCTCTCCTGCGCTATCAGGACTAGCTATTCTTTCCTCTGCTTATTATTTAATGCTGTAAACTCAGCAAACCCACGGTAGCGCTATTTCTACTTTGAAATCAGTCTCTTTGAAACCAGTTTGCCTGAGTTTAGCAGTTATGCTAAAACATTAAATGTTCTGTTCATTGCTCACCTGTCTGCAACGTCTACCCTTTGCCTCCTCGTTTACAGCAAATATCAACACCTCTTCTCTCTTCTACCTCCATCACATCCTCAAAAATCTGTCCGTACATCATTGTCTTTACTTCCCTTTCCTTCAAGAGCTGCATGAAGCAATGCTTCAGGTGCTGTTAACAATTTGTATCAAGGAGCAGATGTAAACTGAGCGTTATATACTCTGTGGTTCTTGTAACTGATCACAAGTTTTACCATAGGTGGTTGTCCCCCCTTCACTAATGCAGTTCTGTTGTTCCTATCATTAAAAAAATAAAACCTGTAAATAGACCTATGCTCTTTTTACCATTTCTTTCAGTTAATCTGACAGGTTTTTCTCATCTTCTCTTAATTCAGTATTAAAAAGCGACAAAAACATCACGTACAATGCCCATGATTCACAACCCAAGTTTACAAGTTCCTTACGAAGAAAAAGTGTTAAAAATCCTTTAAAACAAGGGAAGAAAGCAATTTATATTCTCATGACCTCTTTTGACTTTATTTTCAACACTCACTCCTGACAGTTCTTGCAGCTCTCCAAATTGCACAGTTGGAAAGTAAAACCCAGCAAGCAGCCCCGTCTTCTGCGGGTCAGTCTCATTACTCCAAATTCCTTTTTGTGCTACATCCAACAAACCACTTTGAATATCTGCCTAAGTGTGTGAATAGTGCCAACGGAAGACGCACGGCTATTCCCCACGCTTAGCCTTAAGTGTCAGAGATGTCAAGAAGGACCTGCCCAACACCGGGGCTGGTTTATGTTAATCCATCTGCCGGCCCAGTAAAAGGTAGCGCTTCTCCACGCAAGTTCAGCCTCATTCTAACAAGTTATTGGGTGACTTCTCTAATAATCAAACAGTGAAATGCAAATAACTCCAAAATACAATTTCTTGCCTATCTTATTTCTTTCCAAGTGAGTTTCTAAATCTGCAGCACACTAGTACATGGGTCCAGTCTGAATTAGTGACGCGAGGCCGCAGGATAGTGTTTATATTCACCAGCCCACTCTCGCAGACCTTCCTCCAGCAGCCAATTTACACACTTGGGGCTCTCCTGTGCATTCCCTTCCCCTCCGTGTTTATAATACACTGCTTGCAGTTTCTCTGCCTTCATAGTTACTATCCTACCCCAGGAATGTTTTATTCTCTTATATATCATACTTCCTCCTCTCATAGCCATCTTTTCCTTGCTACGAGCTGGTAAGAAGCAGCGGTCATCTCAGCACAGGAGGAGCACCACCCCTGCGCTGCCGCCCTCCGGGCACACCACAGCAGGAGCCAGCAGCAGCCACAGAAACGTGAGGCTCAGGTCTAACAAGACCCTGGCAAGGTTAGGAGCCCAAAGATTAAGTTAAGCAACTTAAAATCCTCATCGTCCAAATCCATGAACTCCCCAGTCACTGCCTGCCCATGAGCCTGGTATTTGGAAGCTTTAAAGTTTTCATGCCCGCTCAGGACATTTGGCAAGGGTTAGCAGCCCACGAACAAGCACTCTTATGGAACAGAAGCTGGGGAGAAGGGACAGGAGAAATCCACCCGTGTTTTGATGAAAGCAGCACTGCACCTAACAAAACAAGGGCAAGGAGTCTGCTAACAGCCGAAATAGTTATGAGGCGTTTCCTTCTCTTCACCATGCACGTAACCTCGTCACCAGAGGAGGAAACGGGCTGTTCTGGGCCGTGGTGCAGCGCTGCAGCCAGACGCTTCCCGGCACAGTCCCCAGGGACTCCCAGCAGGAAGGGCAGACAGCTCCCACGTGCCAAACTGACACCTCTCACTGCTCACAGAGCGCCCAGCCCGTGCCCTGACCACACCCGGCAAAAGGAACAGCAGCACCTGGAGAAAGGGGAGGGCTGCCACAAGACACCAGGAGACAAGGCACAGGGACAGACAGACTACCCAAGGAAGTGTAGATGCACCGGTGGAGGCCTAAGAAGAAATATCAACACTGACACCTGCTGATAGTTTCGGATGCTCAAGGAACGGGGAAAAAATAAACCAGATGCACAGGTACCAGCAGCACACTCCCATCTCCAAAGCCGCCCAAGCAGCGGAGCCGTGCAGGCAGACAAAAGCCACAGACACGTGGATTGTCACAGCGGTACTTTTGCCAGGCTAGGACAGGAGACGAGGCTGCTGCGACTGGAGACGGTGATGCAACATAATAAATGTTACATGAAGGACAACCAAACACTACGTGGAACATTGTTGGTTTTTCTGGTTTAAACAAGCTGCTCTCAGGCCTTTCCTGAGCTGATTTGCACGTGAAGCAGCAAACACATGATGCTCATCTCAAAAATGTTTCCTCTAGCCGTCAGTTAGGAAGGATCTAAAATGTTAACTTGCTTGTATCTGAAAAGGACAAAGGAGGAGACACTGCTGGAAGCAATGAATGAGTGGGAAAAGCAACCAGACAAGCTGCAAATCGATGCTATTTGTGGGAGCAGGGCCAGCGGATGAATGCAGTACACCATGTACTCTTGAAAGTTGTTCTAACAACCACCTTCTGCAATCCTTTGTGTGCCAAGTTAACCCCATGACTGAGGACATCCAGCACTTCTGCTGTGCAGAAAAAAGAATCCAACCCCCTCTGTCCTATTTATATGCATATAAGTAGGATTTATATACACATGCACATATGTACACATAGATATACAAGACATGTATACACACTTACAGACACACATACATAGAATATATGCAAAAATTATGACTGAGCTTCTTATCTTTTGTAATTAAGGCAGTGGAAGTCAGGTTCTCCTGAGAGGACTGAGCCTGCATTTTGTACCAGTGCAATGACAGCCCTGTTGCAGCAGTGAATGTAACAAAGGGACAGAAAAGGGAAAGGAAATTGCTAACAGACCTACCTCGTGTATTTAAGTTTCACTCCTATTTACACGTGGCTGTAGAAAAGATGGGAAGTTGCATGCACATTTCACTCCCCTAAAAACATGACAGTGGAAACAAAAGAAAAACAAACAAGCAGAAAACCTCACAAGTATACCAAATGCTACCTGGAGCACCCACCAAAAAAGAAAAATCCAGGAAATTTATTGAAGCTGTTTGAAGAGCATACCACTGACAGGCACACTCCTGTGATGATGAAATGGTGCTTGAATTTCAACGATGGGAGAAGAGATAACAGAACATGGTGACCTGCTCAAATGCTTTCCTACAAGGAAGAGATCAGATTGTCTTTGACTCAGCTTGACATCACAGGCATACCAAACCCGGATGGAACTTGAACATCCTTCCCCATTCTTCACTGCTGACTCTTCCTCCATTAATACTTTTTTTCACCTCTGCTGGACTCTGCGTCCCACTATTCACAGGCCTCCAAGCATTTTCATGATAAAAGAGATCACAATTCTCTTCTGCTTTATGTTGCTTGCCAAAAAGAAAATTTATAACCAAGAAAAACAAAAACAAAACCAAAAACTTTTGCTAGTAACTTATCCGTACATTTTGCAAAGGCTAAATGGGACAAGGTATTAACTCTCACCGTTCACAAGCCAGCCTAGTCTGATGCAACATTTCTCAAAATGAGAAGGAGAAAAGAGCAGAAGACAAGTGAAATGCGGGATGGTCCTGAAGTTGGGATCAGAAGTTGTACCAAAAGTTAACTGATACATGGACAATAGCAATGATATTATCAAAAGGAAGCTTAGCTGGAAGCAGAAGGGAGACAAATTAGCTTAAGGAATGACAGTTTGATGAATGAAGTCACCTACTAGAAATCCAGCAGGTCACCACATCTATCACTGTCTGTCAAAGATCCTTATATTCTCTAAAGAGCATTTGGCTAAGGAGATAAAGCTCTCTGCAGTTTTATCTGTGGCACCTGCAAAACCAGATTACTTACCCACATAGCATTAATGTTCGATAACACCAGTTATGTGTTAGTTCAGTTATGAACAGTCTGCTACCTTCATCAGCTGTTAGAACTTGAGACAAATCAAGATAAAAGATAAATTGCTGTAGATAAGAGAACAAATTGTGGTAGATAAGAGAATCTGAACAACATCACTACTCAACAGCTCACACTAAGTGAGGAAGCCCCGAGGAAGCCAAGGTTCAGAAAACTCAAAGCAGTGACTTCATTCCAGCAACAACGCCCCCAAAACAGGTTTGGAAATCAGGACACTGAGCTTCTAATTTCAGTCTGACACTAATTCAGCTGTGCAAATATGAACTCATTTCTCAAGTCTTCCCATATCTCACTTCTCTGCTGGTAAATACCATTATTTTTTTTCTTTACAATTTCACACCTAAAATGCCAGGCAAGTAATAATTTTTAGTAACATATTACCAAGACAGGCGGTGGAAGAGATGGAAGGAGAACACCTCCTTCCAGAACCACATGTTCCAGCTCAATACTAAGGTGACTTCTTGGACCTCATCCACCTCCAATTTCCATAGATACAGCCTGTGCAGAGTACCTGAGATGCACTAACCTGAATTCACCTAAGATTACCTAAGATTATCTACCAACTTAAAGCTTTAGAAATTAATTCATGGCTTGAAAAAAGTTACATGCAACTAACGGGCAAAATAAAAAAGAATCCACAGTCTTCAAAATCACGAAACAAAACGGCCTTAACAGAGCAGAACTTGCCCAGTGTTAGTGCTGCTGTTGAGGGCACAATGATATTCAGCTAGCTTTGGCACATTAATACTGATAAAGAACAAAAGCCTGACAAGTGTAATCCTGATACCGGTGTTTCCTTTGAGGATTGGTATGCAATTAAAGATTTCTAGCAGTGTTACATTTCAAAAGGACAATGCTCCAAACCCCTGAGGAAATCATAAGCCATTTGCAGATTATTCTTGGTTTTCAACTTTTTAAAGAAAAAAGGCATGCACATTTAACTATATTAACATTAATGAGACAAAGAGCTTAACATCCAAAAACACTTAAAATAGCCATTATTTCTAAAACCAAGTGTGATTTCCTGCAGAGCAGAACTGGTATGCTGCAGCACTGGTAGATGAGCACTCTGCAATTTATCACTTGTGCTGCCCTGCACTGAAAATGGTAGGGCACAAATATCCTCCTGCACTGGTTTTGCTACCCACAAATGAATGAGTATAATCCTACTACTAAGGAAGGGCATCCTGGTTGTTAGAGAGAGGCAGAAAGAATCTCGAAGTAACTAAAACATCGCTGCTACTTCCCCAGCAGGACATTTTTTGAAAGCCAACTGGTTTTCTAGTAAGATACTGAAGACAGCAGTTTTCTGAGGCAGGTGGCCACGGATAAGTCTAGCTATGACGTATGCAACAGACCAGCTTGTAAAAATATTATAAGCTCAACAGCTGTCATCAACTGCCCTAAGAACTGTCTGTTGTTCTGTCTTCTTAGAAACATCACAGCCTTTCCACTTAAGCCCCAGTGTTGACTCACATAAAAAGCTCATTACTTCGAAGGTTCTGTCTCCATCCAGGTATCTGAGGGGAGAGAGCAGTATTCAAATAACTTTTCTTTGGCAGGAGATTATTCTGCAAGAGTTCTACGTTTTTTTCCCTTAATTTCTTCTGGAGAACACCTAGACTCGATAGAAAAAAAAAAAAAAAAGCTAGAGGAGGTACCTTTCATTTTACCCTTTACCTCAAACAGCAATTTAATGAAGTCACAATTACGTAACAGCTTGATAAAGCTTCAACATTTTTCCACATGTGAATCTGTGGGAACTGGCACCAACAAATTAAAAAGATTCTCCCCTAAATGGGTCAAACCAGAATCTCTAGGCAACAGCACTATCATCAGCTGATTTGATGATAGTGCTGATGATCATCAACTGATGATCATCAATTTCATACATGAGGGAATTACTGGATAGATCCATCATTGTCCTCTGACAATTACATGGAAGGCCTTCCAATGACTTCTGACATCACCTGATACAGCAGCTGGAACTGCCCATCGATAGGATCAGCAGCAGCAAGCAGCTGGCATCATCCCTCTTACAAGGCTCGCGAGGAAGAGCAAACATTTCCCGTAATATAACTACTCTGGTCAACTCCAAGTAACAACACAAAGAAAGAAAACTTTGCAGTATCTTATCTGTTCTTCTCCCCCTGAACGGACAGACCTTGGGAACAGATGCCATTGAGTCAGTATACGGAACAAAACAGTTTGAGCCACAAGTTAATCCTTGGGAGCGGCTGCACATGCTTTAAAAATTAGCATCTTGTCTGAAATCCTTCATTTTTTAGGACTTTTCCTCTGAAAGCAGAAATGACAGATACTCATCTCTTATGCATATGACACATAGCATTTTTAAAGTTCTGAGATAAAGGGAATAAACAAAAATACATCGATTACAAGACTTTTGTATCAAGTTAGTGTCCACGGTTCAGAATGACACAGTGATATTGGAGAAACTTCAGGGAAGAATACACCACAGGTTGACCAAACTACCAATTACTAATACCAGCTACTAATTTAATTCCTGCAAGCACCTAGAACCCTCCAGTTACTTCATTTTCTGGAAGAACAAAGAAAAAAAAAATAAACATAAAGCAGGCTTTTAAAGGTTTATAACAGATCTTGTAGAACGGGATAAACAAATATTTTTAAAAGGAAAAATGTCATTTTACTAATGCCCTCTACAAAGAACGACTACATTAATCTTGGCAATCTTTACAAATCCTCCCCCATGTTTTTCAAAAGACAGACAGAGCATTGAGATTCGTTCAACAAATGGCAGCATGAGTCAGTGGGCCTGGCAGCCGTGGGTAGGAAGGAGTAGATGACGTCCACAGAGTCACAAAAGTCTTCAAATGATTCATGTCATAGCATGGATCCAGAAAAGTGACTTTAGTTCAGATATAAACTAAACGGGTATTTCTGTATCCATGCCCAGGAACTCACCCACAAGCAGGGCACTGTTACAGCAAGCACAGACCAGTCCATCCACTGCATCAACCTCTCTCCTCACCAGATAAACAGTTGAGGCAGCACGAAATGTTATGCCAAAGAAGGTCCCGCTGCTTATACAGATAGGGAGAATTTCGACCACATGCTCCACTGTCACCCAAAACTGCTTTCAGAAAGTAGAACAGCTCGGTTATCTTAACCTGGGAGCTCTGCAAAACTCCAGAAGCTTGACAGTGTAGCTGCTGATTGCAACTGGTGAACAAGAGCAGGAAAATACCTGTACGTGTCAACACTGCCAAGGCCTAATTCACACGCTAAGAGACCTCACACCAGCACAGTAGTCACAAAAGTCACACATCCTTTATTCCTGTCAAACCATATCATTTTTACCTCTGTAGTGGGTTTACGTGGCAAGGTTTTGGTAGCAGGGGGCCATAGGGGTGGCTTCTGTGAGAAGGATCTCAAAGCTGCCCCATGTTTGGTGAGGGCCCCACTGCCGACCAGAACTGAGCCAATAAGTGATGTTGTTTGCACCTCTGTGAGAGCAGATTTAAGACGGGAAAAAAACGCTGCTCCACACAGCAGCTGGGAGAGTGAGAGGAGTGAGGAACAGCCTTGCAGGCGCCAAGGTCAGTGCAGAAGGAGGGGGAGAGGTGCTCCAGGCACCAGAGCAGAAGTCCCCTGCGGCCTGTGGCGAGGACCATGGTGAAGCAGGCTGTCCCCCTGCAGCCCATGGAGTACCACGGTGGAGCAGGGTTCCACGCTGCAGCCCGTGGAGGAGACCATGGTGGAGCAGGTGGGCCCTGCACCGACGGAGACTGCGGCCTGTGGAAGACCCCTGCCGGAGCAGATTCCGGGCCGGACCTGCAGCCTGTGGAGAGGGGCCCACACAGGAGCAGGTGACCTGGCAGGAGCTGCTGCCCGTGGGGGACCCAGGTTGGAGCAGTTTGCTCCTGAGGGATGGACCCCGTGGTACGGACCCATATCTGGAACAGTTCTTGGAGAGCCTGTGGGCAGCCCATGACGCATCAGTTCAGCAAGGACTGCATCCCGTGGGAGGGACCCCACAGCACAGGGGACGAGAGGGACCGAGGAGCGGCAGAGAAGAAGCGCTACAGACTGACCATAACCCCCATTCCCAGGTTCCCCTGCACAGCTCAGGGGGAGGAGGTGGAAGAGAGTGGATGGGGGGGGAAGGTGCTTTTGGTTTCTTTCCTTTGTTTCTCACTTCTCTAGCTCATTAGTAATAGGCAATAAATCTTACTATCTCCCTATGCGGAGTCTGTTTTGCCCATCACGATAATTACTGCGCGATCTCCTCATCCTTATCTCAACCCTTGAGCCCCTTTCATCGTATTTTCTCCCCGCTCCTCTTTGAGGAGGGAGAGTGAGAGAGCGGTTGTGGTGGAGCTCAGCCGCACTCCCGAGTAAAACCACCACAACCTCAACTGAGGTATCCTAAATTGATGCCCCCAAAAGAAAAAAAATGCAGACATGCCTGACAGTAAGAATAGACCGGTTTCTCTGAACACAGTCCCAAACCAGAAGTAGCACTGACCTTGGGAAGACACCCTGAACTGCTGTCCACGTGCAGCTGTACCACGTCTAACAGACGTGGTACAGCCACTAGTCCAGAACACCTCTGTCTTCTGCAGGGAGCATCACCAGACTCGTCTCTTGTACTCTGTTGCAGTCACATCAGAATGGTGCACAACAAAGTTACCAGGCAAGTCACAGTCAGCTGCGGGCACATATTAAGAAGGCACAAAGACTTTCCCCGTTAGATCAAAATTTCTTACTTCTCCCAAACAAAATAGCTGGGATATTAGGTCAGCTGCCAGTCTCCAAGTACCAGAGACTTGTGCTGCAAATATTTTACAATGCAGGTACAGGCCAAGCCTGCAACCCACCTGCCATCAGAACAACCAGGTCTCCCATGCTGAAGTACTCCTGCCCCAGCCACAGAAGAGAGAGTTCTCCATTAGACGTTACAGTGATCAAGGGGAAGAGGTAAGGAAGCAGAAGACAGGAAATTCTACACTAGGCACACTCAAATTCTGGATCAGAAATATCACCTTTTGCAATCAACATAATCTTGAATCGGTTCTCTAGAGGAAAGAGCTCTGCAGACCGTTCTCTCCCTCTTGGTCCCTATAAACAACAATTTCTTCCTCTACTACTACTACCGCCTCACATGTTTTCTTTATTCAGAGGTACACTGATCCTGCCTATAAACAGATACCAGTAAATGTTTACTTTTCAACTCAGAAAGCAGAAGAGGGCCTGAACAAATCCCAGCATTTCAGAAGCCTTCTAATACAAAAATGAAGCAAGTCATGCACACTTTTGATGCAGGATTCCCATTTCAATTGTTCAACTAGATCTGAGAAACAAACAATAAACCAAACATTGGAGAGAAGTTAAACATGGGTAAATAGTACAGTTTTGAAGTCAAAAGTTGCACTAATACCTTTTAAATAGCTGCACAGTCTCTGACCACCCTGATGAAGACCTGAAGTTAGCTCTGCTAACGTGAAGGTTAGACTTGACACAGGACCCCAGACTCAGTCTTTCTAGGATACTGAATTTCTTCAAATGACTGTTCAGTGCACGTTCCTTTAAATCTTCCTGAACTATTTTTGCAATTGCACTCATCTCAACATGGAAAAAAATGTAACCAACATTAACAAAAAAAAAAAAAAATTAAGGACAAAAAAAAAAAGTGGCATGATGGGCTTTTTGGCTCATCTCTGAGGGAGGTTGTTTATTTTTTTTTTGTCCTTAAATCAAGTCTAATCCCTTTCATGTATTATCATACAAGATTCCAGGTAGATGTAATTTTCCATCTTTATAATGCGCCAGAAGTCTTAACTAAGACTAACCTGACCAGAGCGAGAATGTTTGTTTTGTGTAGGGCCAATACCAATACCAAATTCTCATCTGAACCATTCATTTTTGAAACTGATCCTTACCACTCCAATTAAGTCTCCTCGGCCGTATTCACCAGTCAGGTGCTTTTTTCCATCATCCATCCGTATGACAGAGCGGAGTCGACCATTCAGCACAATGTACGTGCAGTCTGACTTGTCACCCTGCCTACAGAAAGAACAGCCATTGACAAGCATTCATGAATTTCTTCGCTCAGCAGATGCATCTGAAGTCTTTTAATAAGTTGATCAATTTTCCTTAACAGGCTTAGAGGCCATAGGAAAATGTTTTATTAACAGTTAAACATAAGAAAACAAGAAACTGAACAAACACCTGTTAAAAGGTGACTTGGAAATAAGTTTTAATGTTTAAATGCACAGGCTCTGAATAACTGGTAAGCATTGGGTGTGGACACAGATGCCCAGGACACAACTGTTCTCTGGAGGAGGCAAATGGCTCGTTACTGGATACAGCAGGGACTTGCTGTCACTGCAAGGCTGATGTGGCTGCATAGAGAGATTTTCCAAGTCAAAGAGGGGAAAAAAGCCCCGAGTGACTCGGGATTTAGACTGATTTTAGTGCGCTCATGTTAGTTGCTTGGGAAGTTTTTGCCACATCATGCTTGCATGATTAAGAATTCTGTTTGGTAAGCAGATTTCCAGCGTAACGTAGCACACAGGCCAAGTACAATACTTCTGGTACTGGAGTTAGAACTAAACTTCCAAAAGCTTTTAACAGGATGTTGATAACTACATTTGTTTTGATACACACAGTAATCAAAAGTTTCCATTAGCATTAGTGCTACAGAAATAGTCATATAAATTACAATCATGGTACACACACTAAATTAGACTTTTATTCTCCCACCAATGCAACCATATAATGCCTCAATTACATTCTAGTACAAAATCCATACAATTAAGCTTTCCCAAGGATAACTTCTTCCCCTTAAACATAAAGTGTAATTCCTATTTTCAATCTACTATTGAATAATCCTATCCAAATTACTTTTCAGTTCTGTTCTTTGTTTTAGAAAGGCCAAAAAACTTCATGAACAAAAGATACTCATGCCCTTAAAAATGCAGAAACTACCACCGAAAATACAACTGCCTATGTCTTAATCTATTATGTCACTTTAAAACCTTGCCAAGACAACACAAAGTACGAAGAATAGTATGAAAGAGTTTTAATAACTGCTGGAGACAAGTGACTAAAGCAGTGTTGAAGGGTACTGCAGAAGAAAAAAAAAAGTCTCAAAATAGGCAAACATAAACCTGATGGAATTGATAAATTTATTCCAAAGAGTTTTTATTCCATATGTTAAAGAGGGGGCACAGCTCCTTAACACTGAAAACTTGAACATTGAACCAACAACACAGAACTTTGTCTACATCTTACCTGTAAACAGCTCGCCCAGCCTCAACTTCCATCCAATCCAGGGCAAAGTCAATTTGCCTCACGAATGAGGACATTCTCTTTACAACAGTGTGAGCCACACCAAGCACAACACTCGGCTGCTCCCGCATTATCCTAGAAAACAAGAAGCGTTATTTAGGTACTTCCCAAAGCAGGAACAGGCACAGACTGGTAAACAAGCCCATGCAGTGGGATGGATGAGAGCCATACTCGTTTGTGAACCACTCTCCAAAATCACCATTCACCCAGGTCTCTCGTGACTCAGAAAAACATTTGTACTGCCCAGAAGAGTGTCCCTCCCTGCCATTCTACACCTCTTACTCTCACACATGCTCACAAGATTTTATTTCAGATCAGAACCGTATTGTATCTAATGCCTGATACTCTTAAAAAAAAGAGAGACGTGCTCAGAAGTTCAAATAATTCCTTTTCCCTGTTGCAAAGACCACAAAGAACAGAAAAGTCTTCTAACAAAGCTTCTGATCTTCATACCATATCTTCTGAGTGATGCTTAAAGGTCTGTAATATTAAAGAAATCAGATATCCAGCACTTTTTCCAAACCAAAGAACTTTAGGAACATTCTGCCAGTGATAACTGCAAACTCTGCACCAGCAGGCCTGAGGGAAATCTGTCTCTCAGACACCCGATCACTGTCACATAAGACATGATCACGTCTTATTTCTCATTCTTTTTAGACTAGGAATCACTGCATCCCAGCATCTTGTGAGCAAGCACTCCAATTCTTATTGAAGTACTACTCCAGAGGAGTGAACTGATCATGCATTTCCCTAGATGGCACACCTGGTACAGTACCTCTTCTGTTCCCAGGAGGCATCAATAGCAACTGAATTCTTGCTGGGCCATGGTTTACCACCTTAAGGCGGGCATTTCACAAGAGGCAGCACAATTCAGAAAGAAGCAAGAAGTTAAGTGCATGCAGACCCAGTAGGTGAAGCACACACTGAGGGAGATGACAGAGCTATATTAAAGCCACACACGGGCAGAAACAAAAAAGAATTTGAAATACACATCTTTTCCTGCATCAGTGTTCCCTTTACAATGAAGATAAGAACTGCCATAAGACCACCTGCTTATGAGACCCCTGCATGTGTAGGAATTCTCAACTACGCACAAATCACGCAAGCATCACATCTAGGCTTCTTAGCCTAAAAAACAGAAATGTGGGGAGAAAAGCATGTGGAAGGAGCACTGTCAGTCTTCACTGACAATCCTCTCCGGCAATATGGCTGTGGCTCACTGTAACTTGGCAGAATTTCAGAGAAAGCCTGAAGAGTCATACATCATCCCAGAATGTGATATTAAAAGGAGACTTTCCAGGAGCTCCTCACAGCCTGGATGAAATACAGAAACTGCCCTGAAGTTATCAAAGTGTCATTTCTGTCATTAGTTAGTCCTACAGCTGCAACAAGAGACCCTGAGCTGACAGCGATGGAGGGGAGCTTTCAGTATGGTGGGGAGCTTTCACGTCCACCACACGTGACTATTCTGTTCTTCCTCACCCAATGCCTCAACTTCTTTTTGCAATAATGAAGCTTGTGATTTCTTCAACTGAAATCCCTGAATTTGAAACAGAAGAGGTTTGTAGGAGTATATCCCTACATGCTGAGCTCACCACATTCATATCCCTGCATTCACACATGCTACTAGTCAAGTTAAACTGAACAGCAGCTCTGACATTCAGCACCAGTTAAAGTCCAGCCATCAAAACAGGATTACAAAACCGCAGGGCAGGTTTCCTCTCCTGCCCCTTTTAACTCACCCCGAGGTTTCCACCCCCCCTGCTATCTCCGACCCAGGATGCCTACAGACTACCTTGGTTTTGATGAACTATTATTATTGCACTTGTAAGCAACATGTTATCTTATGGGAACTTTACCACACTAATGTGACTCAGGGCAAAGGACAAAGGAGCTGGAAAAGACACCCCAAAATAAACTCTGGGAAACAAAAAACCCTAATCCCTCAACACAGACACAAAACCCCCAGTCCTATTCCTCTTTTAAGCTGCTCTAAAGGAGAAATAAGCCCCCCGAAATCTCCTGAATGCTTTAGCTCATTATTTTTACTCTACTTGCTTATTTAGCTCCCAAAGTCTCCACCCACGTAGGCTGTCTGCTGAAATCAATAAGCCATTTACACCTTTTCCTCTCTCAGGATTTGTATCTTAATACTTAATGCACTCTAAATGTAAACTAGTAAGAGGCTGCTTTTAATTTCAGTCTGGAGCTCTCTATTATTTCACTGACAGCTATATAGCTTCAAGAGTATTAGCATGGAAGGTAAAAGCCCACCCTCATGCACAAGAAAATATTTTTTCCTACATTATCAGCTAGGTTTCCTTCCTTTCACTGGGGAATTTTCATTTCTCATCCATTTGGCACATGACTGGCATGACAAAAATGAAAAGCCAAAGCTCTCTATCACAGAAACCTGTTTCTGAAGGGATCCTCAGAATTCCTTAATAGCAAGCTAACAGCTATGAAGGGGTAACCTGGTGCCTGTGAAAGACTGCGAACTACAGAGAAGTTCTTGTGGATGTGGATGCAATTTGATACCCAGCTTGGCTGGCAATACAAAATCAAAATCAAAGCATTTCTGCTTCTCTGGCAAGCACACATGATTAGACTCTGAACTGTGAAATTTACTTAAGCAGAAAATGTGACAGAGTCCTACTGCCTCGTACTGCAGAACCTGAGCATATTCCCTCAAGAGAGCCTGGTGACAACTTGATTACATTTTTCATCAGGAGACACCAACAGTTGCAGCGTAGGCACTGCACACTTAGTACATCACTGCAGCAAAATAGAAAATCATTTAAGGTATATACTATGTAATTAGCTTGTGTCACCCCTATACTTAAACTCTACGTTTGCAGATAGTTGTTTAGGCATATTAGCACCACATAAAGGCTCCTGCCCCAAAGTTTCAGTTAAAAGGATTTAATCTGTTGCCCAACATCCAACCTGCAATTCTAAACCCTGGGCTACTTCCATTACTGTGCTCTTCGCCTGATGGCAACTATTGACCACATTCCTTCTGCTTCACTCATTAACTAATGAGAAAAAACACATACAACGTTCTGGGACACCTCAAAGAAAAAAGTAATACATGTGACAAGAAAGGAAAAGAGAAAAAGAGAATTGTTGGAAAATAATGAGAATAATGGAGGTTCTGTCAAGTTTCTTCTGGTCACTAAGTAAAATAAAAAATTAAATCAGAGAGAGATTCTGGGAAAAAGAGAAAGCCTAAGATTGCAGGACTATGCACAAAGAATCCTGCGTGATAAGTGAAAAATAAAACTTTGGATTTTTTCAATAAGTTTTTCCTTTCTCGGAGTTTGAAGCAGAACTAAGAGAACATATAGATGTTCTCTTAGTCATATAGTCATATAGTCATGCTTTTGAAAGATTTTCTGTAACAACTTTTTAAAATATGGGAACAGGAGTTAGAAACAATATAAAACTTTGGTTTCTGGAAAAGTTTTGATGATTTAATGCTGAAAGATCACAGAGATGGACAAATGCAGCAAATAGGTAAAGGACAGCTTAAATGAGAAAGAAATGGACTAGGAAACATCCCCCAAATGAAGAAAAGGTGACAAATTGAGTTAGAGATCATGGACCTGTGAAGGGTTATTGGAAGCAAAAAACTTAAGTTGGAATAAACAAGAGACAACTCTAAAAATAGAAATCTCATGAAAACGAGCTCAAGAACATGACAGAGCTAGTCCAGGACTAGATCTTAGAACAGAAGAGAGGGGGAAAAAAGGTAGAAACTGGCTGGCTGGCTGAGAACACAAAATGAAATTTAAAGTTGGGAACAAGTGGGAAAACAATAGAAAGAAAGAAGAAAAATTAAGATGAAATTTATCTGATGCTGCACAGAATGGCACAAGAGGGGAGTATCTATCAGAAATTAGGTCAGAGAGTTGACATCCACTGCACAGGCTTGGAAAAACACACCTAATCAACCAAGCACATTGCTGAGAACAGCAGGTTCAGTTTTACAGAACACAGCCTTTTGCCTGAGGTGGAAAAACAAAGTTGCAGGGTAAAAATTGATCAGGAACACAAACAATTCAAATTACTTAGAAAGTAAAAAGTACACAGAAATCTACCACCTAATAGTTGCCTAGAAAACACAACGTCAACAAGTCCACTTATAACACAAGATTATGTGATAGCACATTCAAGAAGGAGTTGAAAAAGGAGTTTAGTAAAGGAAATAGAGGTATTTGATACAAATTATGTGTGAACTAGCACTGAATCTTAGCAATAGGCTCAGAATCAAGAGTATTAATCATTAATATTGGACAATGAGACTAGCCACAGTCAATTTAGCAGTGGTGAGCGTGTTTGGGTGTTTTTATTTATTAATAAATGCCTGTATCAACCTTTAAGCTGTAAGTCAACTCATGCATTACTTCCAAAAAGGTATCACCCATCTCGCACAGGGGCATTGTTCTTTGAGATGTTCCGTCAGTGAGCATTGTAACCAACGGTTACACCTAGACCTGTCACAACATATCCAGCAGCCTGGGCTGATTACTGTGGTCAGAAACAGAACTAATGTGGTTCTCCAGCAAAAAAGATATTGCGTTTGAGAGAAATGGCCTGACAAAGAAATGCTTAACCCAGCAAAGACGGACTCTGGCCAGATTCTCTTATCTGCATTACGAAATCTATGAATCTGGGGTCATAAATCATACCCCATTGGGTTAAGTGTTCTATAAACCTGGAACAAAGAAGATAATCACCATTTAATGTTAGTATGTTCCCTGCATTACCTCTTACTGAAGATAAAAACCCCTCTGACAGATTGGTCAGAGCTCACCTCAGTACTTAAAACCCTCACATACGTTATCTGGTTTACAGCAGGATGTATTGTAGCAGTGCTGCACCACACATATATCCACCACTCACATTTAATCAAAAGGGCTATAAAATAGATTTTCTTAAAAAAAATTAAATGTTTCCTTGGCAGAACTCACTCATAGAAATGGGACTTCGAAATAGACAGGAAGCTGCAGTCCCGATTAGCCTTGATGGTGAAAATCAGGGGCTCCCCAGTCAGGACTGCAAGCTGTCCCACAAGTTCTCCTGGATGGGTAATGAACAGGCAGGTGTCCTCCTCGGAGTCTATCTTCCGTTGGTACACATGAAGCATCCCCGAGACCACAAAGCAAACATTAACATCCTGGAGAAAACAGAGACAGAGCCCAGTAAAATCCCCACAGATTTTAAAAGCAATTATTGCAATGACAGTACTATCATGACCAATCTGTTTTCCAGAAAGCTCTCTACAGCTTTTAAACAATTAGGTGATAAAATAAGACACAACAGTGAATTATTAAAAGGTTATGAATATTTAAAACTAAGCAGCCACAATATTGAAAAATGTGTTTCTCTTTGCATGGTTATGAAAAATAAAGGCTGTGTCTGTAAGATCAAGAAATAAAAACAAAATTGCAAACAGAGATAATGGAGTAATCACTGCAGCTTGAGGAGGGCTATCACAGTTCAGAAAAGGAGAATATAGCAGCATTGTGATTGGAACTGCCTCTCGCTTTGCATAAGCTTGTCTATTTACACAGTATTATTATAAGTCTTATTATATCCTGAATACACTTTGCTATAAACAAATAACATGGAGTGACAACTTGAAGGCTGGCAGTACAGGGCCTGGAAAAAAAGGAGGGAAAAAAAAAAGCTGCTTAGTCTCCATACCTTCTCAGGAAGGTTCCTAAAAAGTTGAAAAACGAACTACCAGATTTCCATTGCAGCTCTGGCTATGCTGCTACTCCGCATCTGAGGAGAGGCAGAGGCTGGGATTGTCCAGCACAAGAAGAGAAGGTTTGGGAGCAGACAGGGCAGTGGAGTGTTTTTAATCAACGTATGTCTTTTCCCCTCATGTGAGGGGGCTGGAGATCAAGCCAGACTCTTCTGTCCCCCTCTAGTCCCAGAGAATACTTGCTCACCTGATCTCCTTGCCTTGACAGCACGGTCCCAGCAGTAACCTGATGCAGGGTCACTTTGCCATTCAACAACGAAGGATCCTGGAGAAGAAAGGGGGGGAGGGATACAATTTAATTGTTGGTGCACCACTAATGATCCACTGTGAGGAAGCATTCAAATAAAGCAAATAAAAAACAATTAGTGAAAGATGTTGCCTTAAAGTACATCAATCTCTTCAAAATATGGTACAAAGTTTCTTTATTTCTCTAACCAATTATTTCTTTGAGGAAAATAAAATGTTTAATTCTTTTCAATTGACCTAACTTGTATCCTAAATGACTTTATATTTTTCATTTCTGCCCCCAGACTCTTGAAGAGTATTTAATGAAAAGAGACCTGCATCAGCTGCCATGAAAATCGTAAAATATGATGTTATTTTCGAAGGAAGGTGTAACCAGAAGAGACTGTCTACATGACAGAGGAGCCAGCCATGATGAGCCAACACTGCCTTCGTCCCAGCCCTTCCCTCGTCACACAGCTCAGCTGTGCTGTGCACGTGCAGCAGATTCCCATGTGCATGGTAGACCAAAGGCTTCCCCTGAGCTAAGAAATTCTCATATGAATCTCACCAGATAGCAGGAATTTTCCTTCTGACTCTGAAGAGTGCGTGGGAAGGAGGGTCACCAAAACCCTGCCCTTGGTTAGGACCTCAGCCCCAAACCCGATGGCAAGGGGCTGAGCATGCCTGCTGAGCAGAAACTTCCTTCTGAGCTCCAAAGCCGGACACCAGCAGGATCCTAAATGCCCATCACGGACAGCAGCCAGGCTCAGGGTTCTTTCACCTCAGGGAGCTGCCCATCCAGTTTGGTATCCCACGCCCAGTCAGTGCCAAATCTTAATGCTTCAGTCCCCCTTTGCTTCAGCAAGGTGCTCAAACCTCCCCAGACTAGCAAATCTTCAAAAGTTCAACATTTTGTTATCACCAACAGAACAGACAGCGGCAAATCCCGACCCTTGAGTCACATTTTGCAGCACCTCACTGCAGAAGCAGAGCTACAAGGCCAGGAAGATGCCATTCGGTGCGTGAATACAGCAGAATCTGCCCCCAGTCGTTAACCTTATTGCAGCAGAGGTGGAAGAATTTTACCATTGTAATTGCTATGCCAGGTTTTTCTTTAAATTTCAGTTGGAAAAATAGAGCAAATAAAATAATCAGAATTTTTTGTTACACCTACAGCTGATAAAAAAAAAAAACAGATTTTCACCAAAAGATAGATTTATTGAAACCAATCTGTTTCATGGGAACATATCCAATATAAGAACCTGACAAGCACCTGTCAAAATATTTAGTTCAGCAATATCAACTCAACTAATTTCTGATTTTTTCCCCTAAATTTATACATTTATGTCTGTGTAGTATTACCTAAGGTTTTTAATTATGAAAGTATCCCACGGAAAGGACTCATGAGCTCGCCAGTCAGCTCTCCTTATAAGCCATCAGTGGCTTTTTTTGGCTGCATTACCTCTAAAAATTGTTACAAAGATTTTCTTCATGTCTAAGTATTATATAAGCGAAGTATTGCAATAGCTTGCATACAAAGCTGTGAAGTCCTCATCATTGGAGATCGTTAAGAACAGCGTAGACACAACCTGCCAGGAATGACTTTGCAATATTTGGTTCTGCCCAGGGCATGGGAAGAGGCTAACTGAACTCCAAGCAGCCCTTGAAATCCTACTTTTCTGTGACGTTACTACTCTGATTAATTAAGCAATAAAGGAGTTGACAAACAAGGATCACAGACAAGATCCATTTTCTATCTCAAGCAGGCAAGACCAGCAAATCCAAACTCAGCATCGCATGGTTTCAGAGTCTGAGCTAAACAGCATTTCTCCCACTGGTCCCCACCACCCTCCCCCAGCCAGGAGCTTTTAATAAAGAAAGTTGCTAACACAACAGAATCCATTTCACAGCAAGGGTCTCTCTCTCTGTTACTGTAGTAGATAATAAATTAGCAGAGGTTTATGATGTGGTTTATGATGCAGAAATGAAAGCACAAAGTACTTATAAACAAAAGCAGTAATTAAGTGGAACAGATTTTTTTTGTCAAAGGAAACGAATACAACTCATGCAGAAGAGATGCCCTTCAACATTGCTCAACTCTTACATGTTTCCAGCTTTATCTACAGTTCTGATATGAGAGTTATATCACATTGAAAACAGTTCATGACAGAGTCCCAAGGAATTCAAGCTATCTGAAACAAAATAAAAACATTTGAATGATGTAGTCAGGTACCTAAGGGTCACTTAAAGTAATACTGCCACTCTGCTAGATTAAATAACCCCCTCCCCTCCCTCCCTCTCTCTCTCACACACACACCAAAACAGCACTATCTGCCATCAAAGCATCCTAATTTTATTCTCTGTGATTGGCTGCTCTCAAAAATGACATCTTAAAATGCCTCTAGTCAGCTAAGAAATAATAGACCTGAGCTAATTTAAGACAATTAAGAGAAGCTTACAGAATTAGTTGTCTTCGTTGACATAATTATATTAAATATAAATTTTATACAGAATAAGATTTTTCTTTCATTGCCTGTAGAACCAACTTTTGCTATACTGCATAGGAAAAAAATCAACACTGACCTTTAAATGAAGTTTCTAGCATTTAGCTACATTCCACCAGATTCTTACCATCTTGTGTAAAAAACAGTTGCTATGATATCAGGGTTGGAAAAGCCTACCTTATTTCATTATTACTTACATCTTCATGCTAAAACATTGCCTTCTAGATGAGGCATTTCAAGGATACTACTCCAATTAACTTCAGCTCTAATCTGATTACTTGTCAGTTATTGAGAAATTTAATCTAGATTCAGAGACAAATTTGTTGCACTTGGTAGCTTTGGTGATTTTTGAATTTTTGCTTGTGATCTGATAGTGCTAAACAGGAAGCCATCAGCTGTACACAGGACACAAACTTTTTTCATAAGCAGAGTCTGAGGCCAGCCTTACCAAGAACAGAAAGCCTCCCGTACCATGGGCTGCACCAAAAGCAGCGTGGCCAGCAGGGTGAGGAAGGGGATTCACTGCTCCACTCTTCTGGGACCCCACTTGGAGCCCTGCAGTTCTGGGGCCCCCAGCACAAGAAGGACATGGAATTATTAGAGTGAGTCCAGAGGAGGCCATGAGGATGATCAAGGGGCTGGAGCACCTCTGCTACGGAGACAGGCTGAGGGAGTTCGGGTTGTTCAGCCTGGAGAAGAGAAGGCTCCGGGCTGACCTTACAGCGGCCTGCCAGTGCCTAAAGGGGGCTGCAGGAAAGCTGGGGAGGGACTCTGTCAGGGAGTTGAGTAGCAGGACAAGAGGTAATGGCTTTAAGTTAAAAGAGGGTAGGATTAGATTAGACATGAGGAAGAAATTATTTACTATGAGGTCAGTGAGGCCCTTTCCCAGGCTGCCCAGGGGAGCTGTGGCTGTCCCATCCCTGGCAGTGCCCAAGGCCAGGCTGGATGGGGCTGGGGGCAGCCTGGGGTGGTGGGAGGGGTCCCTGCCCATGGCAGGGGTTGGAATTAGATGGGCTTTAAGGCCCCTTCCAACCCAAACCCTCAGAGGATTCTATGATTTTATGAACAGAACAGATGAAACAGTATATATTCCTATTTTACTCCATCTGTAACAATAATTTCCTCTGGAACAGGCTGTAGCCTTTCATGCTGACATAAATGCTTGAAAAGCTGAACATGAACATAACAAGACAGACACATCTGCTTGCAGACTAACAGACAGTACGCCATGCCTTGGTTAAATCAGCAACAACATAGAGCATGTTTTTCAAGCCTTACTACCTGTAGCTGGAAGATCATGATCACAACTTTGAACTTGTTAAAGAACTAGTTTAGAAATCCACAGGGAACATGAGGATCCAGAAGTAAAGTCTTAAGTTCTAGCTAATGCTAAGGCAGGTGTTGTTTGGTGAGAGGTGTTTGGTCTGCTTCTTAAACCAGAAGCAGAGGTTGCAGCAGCTGTGCCAAAGCCTCTGGCAGCATCAATAGACTTGAGTTATTGAAACATACACCGCAATAAAGCTCGGGTATCTGTGAGTGATGTAGACAGCTGTACATTTTTCCCAAATTGCATGATTAGCTGCATGAACAGATACAATTCTGAAGTGATGTAATGAAATGCAGCTGGAATCACAGGAACAATGAAAACGGACAGTTTTGTTCATTCTTACAACACAGAGGTAAGAAGCAAGGGCTGAACTCCGTAATGACAACTGTGAGGGCATCAAACACCTAAAACGTGCAATGGGCATTGCACAGTCCCTCTGTTGTGAAATGCACTCAGCCACTAGCCAAATACAGAGTTTCAATTCTGAAATCAAATGAAGCACTTAGATGCAATGCCAACAGGATTAACAGATTTAACTATCGCCTGAATGCCTTTACATAACTTCTTCACACAGTATACAAGAGCATGAAATTACAGTGCAGCAGGAATTGCATGCTTACTTCTCACACGCATAAATGTGTACACAGTGAGAAAAGATTCACGCAGTGCATTTCAGTATGTGCTTTTCAAATGGCAGAATAATTTTGATTTATTTCAGTCCTGCTAATAACTTCAACAGACTGGAGAATAAAACATTCAGCTAGTCTCTAAGTGTATTTGGGAGGCAATTTACTTTCCAATGCCTGGCAGAATGAGATGAAAAGCAAGAACAAGGCCATTTTTCCTGCAATAACTTACATCAAGTTTCATCAAGGTTGAAAGGTCTTTCTTTGCTGCTTCGAAGATGGCATCAATAGGTTTGCTACTACAGGATTCTTGCGCAGCAAGCTCACGATCAGTATAATGGAAAACTGCTGAAGGAGTTTCTGTCACTGTCACAGTCTTCTTCAGTATCGACTGCAAAGAACAGATACACAAGTTGTAGCATTTTGAATGTTATAATTGGCACTTAACCAGCAAATACTTTGACCATCACCTACGCTCTACCATCCACCACAACTGGTGGCCTAAAAAAAGTTTCCAAAGAAGCAACAGCTTGCTAATAACTTTTTTTTATATATAGTCTTTGTATTTTTTCCTGCAAAGCTTGACACTTGAGTGAAATAAAGTTACTCAACACAGCTTGTGAAAGAGAAGGATAAGACTTTACACAACCTGGGCAGCTGCCAACTTGATAGACTTAAAACTCCATCAACACAGCATACAAAGATGGAGAAGACAAAATATCCACTGAGGTAAAACTGAGTCACAGGTTCATTTTCTTTCCTGATTTTGGCTTGAGTTTATAATACAAGAGCATTTCTGTGCTCTTAATTTCCAGGTCAGCCTTCATAAAAAGAAGTACACCACAAAAAGGAAAACGGGTTTATAAATCACAATTGAAAGCCTGACAGGACGTTCACAGGTTGATACAAGTTTTTAATTCCTTCCTGTTAAGTAGGTCTCACAAATAAAATATGGTCTGATGGCTTCACCTTTCCAAACAATCCTTTCTATGAGTCAAAGGATGGTAATAATCTAAAATCAAGATGTTGCAGCAATGCTTTTGCATTACTTGCCAAGGGAATCTCCACAGGGTCAAGGAGATTAACTAAAAATCTTCACTAAAAAAACCTGAACAGTCACCAAAAATCTGCTGAAACAACTGCAAGCTTAAAAGAAACCAATACAAGATGACCAAGCATCACAATTCATAGAGATGAATACAGTGAAATTGCTCAAAGGAAGTGCAATGCATGAAACACGCTGGAATCTCCAGAAGAAACAACCTACCTTGCCCACAGCAGGACTGCTAGCAGCCTCCTCCGAGCCAAAGTGCACTCTGGCTCTTTCATACGCCATGTCCATGTCTGACTTAGCACTGCTGGAGGTACCTACAAGCAATACAAAATTCTTTTAAGCACCTCCGCTATTCTTAGAAATGCCAGGTACTATACAAACTCTAGCAACCGCTTTGTTGTTGTTTCTGAAGTTGAGGACTAAGTAGGAAGTGGCATCCTCATGCTCTAATTTATTTCCTACTCCTGTTTGACCTGGAAGGTCTGGTAGGAACTTTAGAGCTTCCCATCTGAAGCTCATGTATACAATAAGTCCCAAAATTCCCACATCCACTCTTGTGCAGCATGGTAATTAATTTGGGCTAAGCAAAAGCGAGTTATTTCAGATCTGTCAGGAAATGCCACTTAATTGACAAATTTGTCTCATGGTTTCCGGGAAGCGATGTTTCAAAATCTTCTCTAAACCAAAAAAGATAATGGGTACAAAAATGTTCAAAGAGCTTTCATAGAGAGAACATTATGATCAGCATCTTCCCCTGTAGTTTCTCAATGAAAAGCATTTCCCCTGTTTCACATTATGCCTAAAAACTATTTCAGTTATTTTCTTCAGCTCATCCAGACTTTCTGTGGTCTTTGCATTCTCAGGGATACATAGGGACTTCTCCTGTGGGTTTCACTTACTTCATTCATAAATTTGAAGTCATTAACAACTTCTATTCCTTACTTCCTAATTTTTAATACGTATTATATTAGCTCCTCGGCTGTCTCAAATACCTTTCAGGAACTTATCTCAGGTAATCAATAACAAACACAACTGGGAAACTAATTACCCACATATCAGCCTCATGGTTTACAAAAAAGTTCAGCTCAGTGCAATAGTTAAGAAAGATGCAGAGAAGGCCGATTCCTTTAACAAATAAACCTGTAACTGTTTCTGTCATATTTCAATGTCCCAAAATATCTCAAAGATATACTGTTTTCAGAAAAGCCTCCTATCTCTGCCCTAGCTCAGACAAGGAGATCCCAACAGTACCAGGGATTCAGACCTATCTGAGAATACTCCTTCCCGTGTTGCCTACAAACATGAACAACTCTTGGCATGTAGGAAATGCACATGGCCACTGAGGTCATAACATTAGGTAACAGTCAACCTCCAAACAAAAAGACATCAACAAAAAATAACAAAACAGTAAGGTGGCCCAAAGCCTACCAACAGCAAACTTACAAATCATACGAGAAAAAATGCTCTTCGTGCTACTGAGTTTATACACACCAGAGATCTGTAGTGCAACTTTTAAGTCCCTAATTTAGTAATAAACAATAAGTGCTGGGATATTAGAAATAGCAGTGTGGAAGTCTATATGGGCTAATTTGACTACCCGTCACTTATGCTGCCCAACAAATCACAGCGTCAACATAATTACTAAGACCCGATACATCAAGTGCATTTAAAATCTAAACACACACTTCCCAGTTGAAACCTAAATAAGCAGATAACGGTCACGTAGGCATGAAGGGCATCCTCTGCTTAGCTTTGTATATTAAAAGTCAGAGAGAAGAGGAGGCATTTTAAGAGTGAAAGGATGCCTACTAGACTTCTATTCAAAGCAGAAGCCTTTATCTCAGTCACAGATACAAGCTTCCCACACAGTGATTAATTAAACTGTCTTGTTGCTCAAAAGGGAGTTAGAAAGGATACAGCAGAACAAGCTTTAACTAGAACTGTTGACTCAAAAGAGCAGAAGGCAGTGGGAAACTCAAGAGTGGAATGCAATCCTGTTTGATGAACACATGCTCACTGGTATCCCACACACTGCTGGTATGGAAGTCACTGCAAAAACAATCACAACAGACATGTTCCTTGGCAGCATTTCAGCTGCCTCTTTCCTTCTGAGCACTCGCTCACAGCTACCTGCTTTTAACACAGGTGGTCCCTCTGCTCTTGCACTCGTGCTGTAAGTCAGGGTTTCAGTTGTGAAGAAAGAAAAATCAGTTTTTCTTCTTGATAAAATAAAATGTAATAAAAACAAGATAACTGCTATTTAACCTTAAAAAACTAAGTCAGGAACACTTATTTCCAGGAGCAACAGCACTGATGAGGCCATCAGTTACAAAACATCGCACTGCTTTTAGTTCATCTAAGTGTTCTGTCCACCAGCCTAGATACTCCACATGGCCTAATTGCATCTTTGTCCACATAAAGCATCTGTGTACTTAATAAAAAAAAAAAAAAAAAAAAAGCCTAGCACAAGCTGGCAGGATTGTATTTCACCACTTACCACCCTCACCTACATTAACTGCTACGTTTCAAGTTAGATAGCTATCCAAAGATCAAAAGAGAATCACACCCAAGCCCCAGGAGCAAAATGATGCAAAAAATGTTTTTCTCTAAAATCAATTTTGTTAATTCTAATCAGCCAAGCAAATCAAAGAGATACTGAGATAATAGCACCTGTATGACTAATAAAAGGCAGCTCTCTCTTTTCTGAATCAGTAGTCAACATAATCAATATTCCCATGGAGCCTGAATACACAGCATGGCAGTGGAATAAAATCTGAAGCAGAATCTCGATCTTTTTATTACAGACATCAAGGTATTTTCAGTGCAAACTAAGCAGTGACCATAACCTCAATGTAGGGAACGGAAATCAGCTCCGTTAACTGAAGCAAATCATAATTACCCAATTAGATATTCTCTTCAGTCAGTAAAAATTAATTTTGTCTCCCTGCTAAGCTCTGTGTACCCTGACATAACTCTTATGGCACACAAAAGGGGAGAGGAAGGACGAATGGACAGCACTACTGTTAAGTATGCAGGAATCCTTCCACACAAAAGCTTCTAGGACCCTACCTTAAAAATGTTACTGGGCTGCATGGGCAGATTTCACTTTACTGTATTTGCTTAGGGGAAAAATGGCTATGTTCCAAGGCTCCAGTAAGCATTACTTAATTTACCAGCGAATCATGCCTGCTGGTACATTTGCAAATGCATAGTGCGAAGCAAACTAACACATGAAAACAAAGGGCAGTCTTGCATGAACCACTGCAGTATTTTCCCTTAGTTTCCCTGGTTCAGAGATGGTCTACTGATCACTCGTCTGCTTCTGCATCCCTCTGGACGGTAACACAGAAGTTATCCAAAACAGTAACTGGGACGTTGTACATTTGCATAGCAGAAACAAAGAGGAAGTGAATTGACTCACTGGTGTTAAGAATTAAGCACGATGGTAGAAAACCTACTGCCCTTTCTTCTCTACTATACATACCATGAACTAGCTAGCAAGAAGCGTAAGAAACCTTACAATGGGGACAGGCTCAACACTGAGCGCTCCCCTCAGCCTGCCTCCCTATTCTCTAACCCCTCATTCACATTTTTATCTCCTAAACCATTTAATAGCCAACATAAGCAACACGCACCCTGTAATGTATCCTAAGTACCTTTATTCTGATGATTAAGCTTTATTACCTCTATATTAACAGTACCTCCATAATCACTACAGTATCTGAGCCTGACCTTACAACTCTCTCAAGAAGGTCAGTCTGTTATTCAGCTAACTAAAGATAGATGCCTTCCTTCTAGGACTCATCCCTGAAGTTCCAGTTTCTCTACCTTGAATATAAAGCCAATCTAAATCACGGGCTCAGAGAAAGATGGCTACAGTGCAGATGACTGAAGTTCACTGTAATAACACTGCAGCATCAAAACAGCTCAGCCTCATAAATGTCTCAGAGCATTCAATGATAAATCACCGTTATTATCCACTCCAACAACACTCTCCTAAAAGCAACAGAGTCACGTTATGTGCTCTTTGGGACAATCAGCCAAGCGAGAACCATATGTAATCTTCTGCATGAAAGATGACAGCATATGTAGCTTACTTGCTTTCAGTTACAGGAACGAATAAAAGCCCTTCATTTGCAGGTCTCTCAGTAGCCAAATGACTGCACATTCCCAGTTGCTAATAAGAACATCAAGAAAATGCTCTCTTGGAGAGAAGCTCATTTGTTATTTTAAAAGATAGATTTTTCTAAACTTATGTTTCAAATGAGTTAGGGAGTAGTACTACTATATGATGATTATTTAACATAACTTGATACCTTACCCCACAAGATTAGATACATTATGCATGTCCCACAGTTTTCCCAAGCACTACTTACCAGGAGTCTCTGCAGACCCCGCATAGGGAGGTGAAGAAAAGCTTCTTCTGAAAACATGCTCAGAGTTTTCTGTACCAGAAATCTTTAGTGTATCTGGAGTTCAGAAACAAAAAGTTACACAAACACAAGGGACTCCCCTAATAAAGTTTCACTGAGAGCAAGAACCTCTCACTACCCACTTTCAAACCCTTACATACAGCCTTTAATGCATTCTAAAATACCAATATTAAACAATATTTACACTTGCCTCCTCCTCCTAATTTTTTTCCCGATCCAGATTCAGAAGCAAAACTCAGCTCACACTATTTTCCTAGGCTGAGCTTCCACACAGACACTTCAGCACAAAAGCCTACTTACATCCAGAGACTCCTCTGCTATTAGGGTGCAGATTTTTTGCAGCTTCTCCTATAGGGTCAACATTAGGAGCCACTTTTTATTTCTCCCTCCCACTCCCAATATCTTTAACAACACAGCAGTAATCTATTAAAACTGAGGACTGTCCAAAGACTTCAGACCTGAAGCTGATAGCTGACAATCCCTAACTGCGTTGATAAAATAAAAAGTCCTTGGATGAATAGCACAACAGAAGACTGACACAAAGGATAGTTTCTACCCATTTCCAGAAACAATACCTATTTCCAGTGCTTCCCCAGCTTTTTCAAACTTTTCTCCACGCTCTTCCTCCGGTGCATTAGACACTTGTCTTTTTATTGCTTTGCTTGAACTTCCTCCAGACGTTACACTTGCCACAGAGATCAGTGGGATGGCTTGGCTTTGCTGCAAAAAACAAGGTGAAAATGCAAACATAAAACAAACACCCAGACATCCACTTCAACATCTTGTGAGAAAACACCATTTCACTGTGGTTCTCCAGGTATACTAAGGATATACTTTACCCTTTCTTACTTCAGATAACTATTTCATAGTAGCCTTAAAACGACATTCACAGTTTCATTAGTCATACAACACACTGAAAAAAAATACCTCTTACTTAAATCACCATCCCATGACCTTACAACAAAAGTAATATTCCCGTTAACTAGACAGAGCTTCTGAAGGCAGATCAGTAAGAACATAGCTCTAAACCAGATGAGCAGAGGAATTTATTAAATTCCCAGTCATTGCAATATTAACACTGTTAATGAGGCAAGAAGTACAAGGAATACAGCCTTGACCATTTCAGGTGAAGTGAACGTTATGGGCTGAGTCCATATGCTGAAGGTGCAAACAAGATAAAAACCATACCAAATCAGTTTGGTATTCCATTGTCAAAAGCTCAAGCATCATTTGAAGGAGTTTTTGTTTGTTTGTTTTCTTTCACAGATATATGATCAACCTTGTTCCAATCTCCCAGAAATACCCACTCGCACACTTTAGAGCTGCTGCTTGACAATTAGCTGTCACGAGTATACGCTGAAAATAATGCAGGTTACGTAGTTTCTGCACTAGACATGCAGTGAGAGTATATCATCAGTCTCAAAGTATATCATCAGTCTCAAAGGCAACTTAATTCTCAGGATATAGTCCAAGTCCTTGGAACTATTACAGGTTGAAGTGTCTCAGCGCCATTAACACAGGTCAGAACTTACCAAAATATAATGAAGCCTGTGCAGAACCAGAAGTGACACACTTCAAACTTTAAATTTTATCCTCCTCACCCCTTCCATTTCCCCAGGCATCAGCACAGGGGAAATTTTATGGGCTGGTCACAAGCACCTTACCTCTCAAGTACTGTCATGATTAAACTAAAGTGCAACATTTACTTTGTAACGTTCTGAAAGGAGCAAAACCTCTCAGTGCCAGATCCCTGCCAGGCTGCACAACAGCAAATAAAATGTACCCCAAACTTACACAGTTGAAGAGCTCAGTAGTCAGACCAAGGTAGTTGTGCAAAGCAAGGAATGTCACTCTCTGCAGCCTTACCATGATGATCTAGAAATCAAGGGGCAACAGGAATGGATTCAGCATTCTCTCACATTCATTCTTGCATTTAAAGACAGCCATGAACAAGAGTACTTGAAGGCACTTTTTAAAGAACACAGACTGTACCCTTTAACAATGCAAGCTGAAACTCCTTTTTAGCGGTTGACAAATTGAGGCAAAGATGGATTAAAGTGGTTTACCAAAGACTTTACAGGCACTTAACAGAAAGAGGAAGAAAAAATTGTACATCCAAACACCATTTTTTTTCCTGTAAACATTAATAACAAGCATGCCTTGAAATAAAAGCATTCACTTTTGTATTTCTGTCATTAAAATTAAAAAAAAAAAAATCAGCATTCCCCACAAAGTCTGTGCTACTGCTCTACAGTCTAAACTGGCTTAAGACATCTCTGCTGCCTCACCATCCTCAGCTCTGGAAGCTTATTCCTACTCTTACGCCATCTTCTCGTTTGTATCAGCTCTCATGGAGCAAGTTAAATTGCTATAACGATCTGTTCTCCTCAACCACCAGTATTAGGAGGTTCATGTGTATATTCATAAATCATAATGTGTTCATAAATCATCTGGATACCAGAACAGTTTACCAAAAAAAATAAAATAAAATCAGCATTGAAAGTAAATCAAAAGAACAGATCAGAATGACTGACCAGGTCACGTGCATGCATTTGACTACTGTACCCGCAGGACAGTGAGCCACGCACCAAACGCCAGACTGAAACCATTAGTGCAGAGCATCTTGTCCCTGCACTAGCTTCCACTTGTAGGACCTGCAGTACTCACTTGAAGACCAAGTTCCTGCAAAGCAAAGGAAGCTGAACTTCAACTGTAATACAAAGCACGGCTCTTTCCTTGGGTGTTGAAAATTGCTTCTGAAGTAGAAATTCACATCAGACTGAGTGTTGTTAATTTTGCAGAGCATCACCCTTTAACAAACAGCTTCTGAGGGTATGTCAGTCTCTTTTAGGAATATACAGCTGTCTTTTCCATGCTCCAAGTCATTCTGAAACCCTGCTGCAGCAATATTGTGATGCTCTGAAATCCATCAGGGGCATTACCATGATGCAGAGACCAAGCCAGCACATTTTACCCCACCTGGAGCTTACAGCGCAGGTCAGTCTGACATGAGGAGCTATCACATGCAGAAAGTAATTCTACGTATGCATCCATGAATTATTTCTTCCTATACATGATTAATGCTGATACCAGCACATCTAGGGCTCTAAGAGTGGGAGGAATAACAAAACTAACTCAAATCTTAAGAAGCAGCTACACCGAAGAGCTCCATATCTGCAAAAGGATGAGCTTGCCAGACCTTAAAATGCCTTCTTTATAACTTTGAAATCAGAGGGGATTTTCTGTTTTGATTTTGTTTGTGTTGTTGCTGTTGGTTTTTAATACTACTTAACAATGAAGCTTACCTGTACCACTCTAACAAGAGTTTCAGGATATTTCTGGAAGACATCTTGAAAGGCACTCGCTGGAAGTCGCAATATAGTGGATGGAACAGCTGCTCGGGCTGAGACTGTTTTATACGGAGCAGGGTGACCCTAATAGAAAGCATCAGACACAAGTTTATTGCACTGATAACCTGCCACGGTTCTTCCCAATTGCTTCCCAAATTTCTGCTTTGATATTGTGTACACTTGAAAGACGTCATCTGGCCACAAATAGCCTTGAACTTATGCTCCATGACCTACAGCTGGTGTAATGAGGGCGGCATGGTCAGGTCAATTCCCACAGGCAATTTCAGTAACATTACACAGAGACAGAGGTAGAGGAAATAAGAGCTACAAGAAAGTGTATCAGGTTAAGGAGAACTGGCTAGTCTGTCAACTCCATTACAGTTTTATTACAGGCAAAGCCAGGCTTTAAAAGTATTCTAACTCCCAGCTATTCAAAACGTCACAGATAAGAGGTTTTGCTGATTTTATTATCTGCAGCAAATAACTTGGTCGTCAGTACAATAACAATCCTAGACTTGCACAATCAGAAAAAAAAAAATTAAGGTGTAGTTCTTATGTACAGAACGCAGTGTGACAAACAACAGGCAGACTCCTTGTCTTCTAAAAAAAAACAGAGCACCATGTACACATGATATTCCCAATGACAAAGCCAAACAGCTTCACTTTACTTCATACAAATCAGGTCTATACCATTCTGACTTGCTAGAAGAAAAGATGAAGAATTACCAAGCCAAAAAAAGATAAAACTAAGTGATAGAATACAGATTGCTATACAATAAGACAAAGCTATGTTTCAGGACTTTCCCCTTGAATCAGAACAGATATCCACAAAAATCTACTGCCAAACACTTGCATAAAAAACTCCATACAACATCCCTTGCACCCCCTCAGTAAAGGCAGAAAAGGATATCTGTCACCCATGAATTCATTCACCAATGCTAGAAACATTTATTTATCCAATATTTTTAAGATAAAAGGAGTCCTTTTGTGGGATGGAGCATAAACTAAGGAAGAAATACAGTTTCTACTTCACAGTCACCTTACAGCTTCTGAAGCTTTCATTCCTCCAAAGCAGCAGGAGGCAAAACTTTCAGACACTAGGCACACAGATACAAATGCTGATTACAAATGAAAAGATTTGCAAGTCTTCAAGGACATTAAACAACTAAACACAATCATTGCAAAACAATTTCTGCCTTAAACATATAGGAACGCCAAATAAGATGCATTTTGTATGACTGTAACCACTCTGGAAAATAAAGCTACAGCCCTGTCTGCCTTGCCTCTGGAAGTCACGACGAAGCAGATTCTAAAATAAAATTTAATTAATTGGAACCAATTTCTTAATTACACTAACTTCAGCTGACCTTTTTATAAAATCTGGGGATGATATTAATAGATTTGATTTTCAAGTCCCAAAGGGATTTGGAGTTTTAAACATCTTTGAGCTATGGTGTAAAGCTTTCTCAAAGTTTTCCTGGGTTTCTTTTAATTAAGTAAAGAAATCAACAAATGACAATTCTGTGCTTTCACTGTACCCAGAATAAATGTAACATCCCTCTTTTACAGGTCAGCTTAAACCTCAGCTTTAAATAAAGTCATCCTTTGGTATTCTCCTTATTGTCAAATATATATATATATCTATTCTGTTTTTAAATATAGAACACTATGCTTTCCATCAACTGTATTTTCTACCAAACTCTACATGAAATACACAAAGAAAAACTAAAGATGCCTATTAAGTCTTTAGTTGCTGGACAAAGGATAAGCATTAAGTTTAACAGTGTTCCATAACAGTTATTCAAAAGGGCAAAATAAGCACTGTTATATCACATTTATATAGTCTACACTCTACCTAGAAAAGGCTTCCCCCTGAACAGTGCTTGTTTGAGGATAGAGCAGTGCTAACAGTCTCTGAGAAAACCAGCTTAAAGATAATAATGGATAATGATGCAGCAGCCTTTTTCTCAAAGAACAGGCCACCCCCCAAGTTTTTCAGCATATAATCTTTCCTTTTCGAAATCCCTGCATGAGAGCAGCCTGCCTTTGAAAGAGTCAACCACCATGTCTAATAGGGTTGGAACATGCTAAAAGCTGTCAGAGGAGTGGAAAGAGGAAATGTTCCCATAATTGTCAGTTCTTTCAAATGTAATGTAATCAGCTGCACACAGAATATCACATTTAAATGATGCAATTTTACAATCACACACTGAGGCCACAAGGAACACAAGTTATAATCAGTAGTAAACTAGGGGTTTTTTGGGAGAACTTTTTGTTCTCAAAGCAGATAACTATTTACGTCTGTCTTGTTCTAAGACCTGCAGAGTAATTAAATACTGTAGGTGACAAATGTCACAGCTGAAGTAGTAGTTTAATCCAGATGACAGCCAGGGGCCAAAATAAATCTCCTAGTAGAGACACAGGTGCCTTACATTCTCCAGCTTGGAGCAATAGCTCCTTTTTGTACCCAAAAATATGGCACATTCTCCCTATTCCCATTGCTTAGATTTCCGAAGAGTCAGTTTAGTCCAGAGGAAGATGTTACCCAACGTTCTTGCAACAATCAATTGCTTCTTATGACCCACAGAATCACAGAATCATCTTGGTTGGAAGAGACCTCCAAGATCACCGAGTCCAACCTCTGACCTAACACTACCAAGTCCTCCACGGAACCTTATCACTAAGCTCTACATCTAAACGTCTGGTGACGCAATGGTGACTCAACCACTTCCCTGGGCAGCCTGTTCCAATGCCTAACAACCCTTTCAGTAAAGAAGTTCTACCTAATATCCAACCTAAATCTCCCCTGGTGCAAATTTGCCCATCTTATCTCCTGCCCCTCAAATGAACTTGAGGCCGGCAGGCTCACCTTTTTATCCAGGTGACTTTTTTCTCCAGCTTCTTCTACTCCTCAGCCTTTCATTTTTTGCCCCTCAGTCACTGGCAATTAATCAAGACTATTTCCTTTTTATTCCAGCTATGCCTCCTGCTCACTGTTTTCGAAAAGCCATTTTCTCATGGAAGACAAAAGAACAGCAAAACCCATAGTGCCAGCAGCCATCCTGAAACGCAGCCTTTGTTTGTCCCATTTAGCTCAGGAAAAACTCATCATTCAGGAAACAGAACATGGGGAAAAAAGGACAGGTGTAGGGTGAGCACTCAGCAACAACTTCCGAAAACACTTGCATGGACATCAACAATGTCCAGTTCAGAGACTTCTTTAAGGCCATATCAATTCAGAGTCAGATTAAACTGTAACATTGAACTGTTTCAAAGTCTCATGAAAGGGCTGGCATCTACCTGGATTAAAAATTCTCCAGTTTCACTTTTGAGTTTTGAGACAGCAACATTTATCTGTTCTCAGAACAACTGAAATGTAGAACAAGTCTTTTAATTCAGAGATGGTAT
Source organism: Oxyura jamaicensis (assembly GCF_011077185.1). NCBI lineage: Eukaryota > Metazoa > Chordata > Aves > Anseriformes > Anatidae > Oxyura > Oxyura jamaicensis. The sequence goes on along the minus strand of NC_048909.1, from coordinate 1,624,557 downwards.
TTCTGATTAGTAGATCTAAGAAAACTTTTAAAATTAGGCAATTAAATAGGAAAATTACCTCTTACATGCCCTGCCTTTGGGTCCTACTACAAATGGCAGCACTTCTAACAACAACTTCAACTTTTTTGCACATCTCTCAACCAAGTACGAGACAAGCCTGATGTCCTATGTTACAAAACCAGAAAAAGAAATCACCAATCCAGCTCAAACAAATCAAAGTCTCACTTCAATTCAGATCCACGTGTTTGGTGGTACAATAAAATGTTAAGGGCATGGTATCTGCAGGAAGTTCTAAGACTCATCCAATACCTCCAATTGCCACAGAGAAACCTCCTCTATTTTGATCAATACTACTTTCCCACTCCTTGCCCAGTTTCATGCTACTCCTATACCCAAGTGAATAAGAAGCATAATGGGAAGGCAAAACTAAAATAAAACAATCAGTTCACAAAGCAAGGAAACAAGAAAGAAAAGAGGGAGTAGTACAAAATAAATTAGAACAAGTCACTTTAGAAAGAAAGTGTGCAAGGTTCTTGGTTTTATACTCTTCTGCACACTAACAGCGCCTTTTAATCAGACTTTCAATAATTCTTCTATTCTGATTCACTACTGGTGTATTCACTAATAAGAATGAAGAAAAAATTATAGAATGAAAATAAAAAGAGAAATGAATGACATCTACCCTGATAAAAAAAGAAACAGAAAATCAGCATTGAAGAGAACATTAAATTCTTTTTGTATAAGAATACAGGAAAAGAGTATGATTAGTATTCAGGTTCTCCATGGTGGTCCTGCTCTTTCGGATACTGTCCTTAAGAAAATTTACTGTTGGAAGCATCAATAGCAAAAATACCTCTGAATCTGCTATTAGTATGGATTTGACAGGAAGAAGCAGACTTGTACAGTCCAAATTATTTACTTGCCATTGCTTTCTACAGAAGAAAGTGTGTCCTAGCTTAAAAATTATTACTTTCAATAGGTTTAATGGACATTTTTATTTATACACACACACATAAATATGTAGTATCTGCTTTCGTCTAGAAGTGGCAAAGAACACTTTACAGAATCATTAAAACTCACATGTATGGTAAGGATACTATTTAATGAAAGGAAACAGACAAATATAAGAGAATCAATGTCAAATGCAAACAGCTTACTGATTAGATTTTCATCTTAATCTCAGCTATTGACACCCTCCAAGTAAGCACTCAAGTGCTTGCATGTTATTGAAGATGATCAATCTACCACCTTCAGTTTAGGCATTCCTAAGTAAGATATGCTGTGACAATTTCAGAAAACCTATCACTGTAATTCCACCTGAAACAAAACCCACACTGCTAATTTGTGCAACCAGCTAGCACTTAGCTCATCCTATCGCTTGCTACAGAGCAAAATCTTCAGATGGTCACTAGCAACACCAACATATTAGGAAAAAATTAAATCCATCAACTGGTTTCACAGTATAATTACAATAATAACAACTGTCAGATTCTTTTCACTGGAGTAAATAAAAATAAATTTGTTAAGTAATAAGTCAAACCATATAAAACCTAGGAACTCTGGGCCCTAATCTGGTCCTTCTCCTGACCTCCTTGTGACCTTGAGCAAATCAAAATCTGTACCTCAGGTTTTCCAAACATAAATGGAAGATTCAAACCCTGATGTTTACCAGAAAAGTTGTTGAGAAATAGCCAGTGTTATACTGTTAAGCATACATTTTACACAACCAGTTTACAGCTATAAAGGAGAAAAAGGACTGGTTAAAGAAACTTTAGCTGCTCCAATTCTTTCCTAGTAATGCTGAAAATTTACTTCTCCTCCTACACCAGGCTCAGTGACATAAGACAGCACAGCAGGAAGCCTACACATTCAAAGACTTACCGTGATAACATCTAGAATGCTGAGAAGGCTGTGGACACTGTCTCCTGCCAGCACCTCCTTAACAACCACTTCGGTTCCATCCTGCAAGTGTAGGAGAGAAGATTACTATAGGCTCGCAGATGTGTATATATGCCATATACAGAGTGTTTTAGAAAGCTTAACTTGCTATAATTCTCCCAGATAGTCTGAACAGCCCTAACAGAAATAGGCCCCATTAGAACTTGGATGCTAGTCTTGTCTCTGCTCTGATGGAAGTGTGCTAATTCACATCACCCAGATTGTAAACCACCATTCTAATAGCAGGAAAACCACAAGACATTCAAAGACACTCCAGTGCAGTTCAGGAAGTGATAAATTAAAGGAAACTAGAAGCCTCTTTTGTCTAGGGGTAGATGTCACCCACTTGTCTTTGCTATGTAACAAAGAAAAACAAAAGAGCTTTCTTCATTCTGAAACAAAATTAGCTCCCTTTATTAAAGAATTACATATCAATAAGCAGTACAATAGGAAAAAAGTGAAAAGCTGTAGTGGGTTCATGTGGCAAGGTTTTGGTAGGAAGGGGGGGTGGAGGCATAGGGCTGGATTCTGTGAGTAGAAACCAGAAGCATCCAGAAGCTGCCCCATGTTAGGTAAGGGCCCCACCGCTGGCCAGAGCCGGGCCAACAAGCCATGTTGTATGCACCTCTGTGAGGCAGATTTAAGAAAGGGGGAAAAAAACTGCTGGGGAACAGCAGCTGGGAGAGAGAGGAGTGAGAAACGGGCTTGCAGCCCCCAAGGTGAGTGCAGCAGGAGGGCAGGAGGTGCTCCAGGCATGCAGCAGCAGTTCCCCTGTGGCCTGTGAGGCCCCTGGTGGAGCAGGCTGTCCCCCTGCACCCCACGGGTCCCACACAGAGCAGATCTCCATGCCGCAGCCCGTGGAGGAGCCCCCGGTGGAGCAGGTGGATGTGGCCTGGAGGAAGCCACGGCCCATGGAGAGCCCCCGCAGGAGCAGGCCCTGGGCCAGAGCTGCAGCCCGTGGAGAGGAGCCCATGCAGGAGTAGGGGGTCTGGGGGGAGCTGCCACCCGTGGGGGACCCGTGCTGGAGCAGTTGGCTCCTGACGGATGGACCCTGTGGTATAGAGCCATGTGGGAGCAGTTCTTGAAGAGCTGCTGCCTGTGGGAAGCCCACACAGGATCAGGTCAGGAAGGATGGCATATCATGGGAGGGACCCCACGTGGAACAGGGGCAGAGAACGACCGAGAAGGAGCAGAGATGAAGCGCTATAGACTGACTGCAACCCCCATTCCCAGTTCCCCTGCACCGCTTGGGGGGAGGAGGTGGAAGAGGGCAGATGGGGAAGGCATTTTTGGTTTATTTCCTTTGATTCTCTCTTCCCTACCTTATTAGGAATAGGTAATAAATCTTACTATCTCCCTACTCGAATCTATTTTGCTCATCACGATAATTGTTGAGGGATCTCCCCATCCTTATCTCAACCCCATTGCATCCTATTTTCTCCCCCTCCCCTTTGAGGAAGGGGGGGGTGAGAGAGCGGCTGTGGTTGAGGTTGACTGCCCACCCAAGTAAAACCACCACAAAAGTATATAAAGAAAACAGAAAATTTTAGATCATTAGAACCATGACTTAGTTTATTCTTACGTTTTCTTGAATGCAAACTTCCAGCTTTCCATCTTGTACAACATAGATGCTGTTATCAAGCTGCCCAGGACGGAAGATGTATTCACCTTCATGCAACTGCACAAAAAACATGTGCTTGCACAGTTCCAGGAAAAGAGGCTTCTCAAAGTGACCAAGGACCCTGCAGGAAAGAAAATGAAATATTAGCTTTTTCCCCCTTCTATGCAAAGGGAAACCTAAAACTGTCACCACCCTTGGAAAATCCTTCCTAAATCACCAAAGCCCTCACGAAAGACCTTAGAGGAAGTTGTAGCACAGCAGTACAGTGGTCTGGCATTTCCTAGTGCAGAAGTCACCAAGACAGAAATGCAGGAGTGCTGTAAAATGCTGAGAAGTGTAAATACTGGAGTTCCTTTTTGAACATCACGCCAAACAATGCCAACAGGCTCAAAGGGAAGTAGACCTAGTCTTCCTCAAGCAAATGCTAGCATGGCTTTTCAAGGGGAAGAAATATAAAAACCCACAACAGATTTACACATTGTATGACAAAAGCTGCCCTTTGTAACTTCCCCTTGTAGTACAGCTACCCCAATGTAACCAGAACACATGAGAAATGCTAAAGGAAAAAAAAATCACATCATTGTATCCTTGTAAATTTGTACTGCCTCCTGCAGGCAGCGTGCAACTGGACTCCTGTGACACTGAAACTAGTTAGTCACCACCAGGCAGAAGGAAATCTCCATCTTAAACCTAAGCATTCTGTGCACAGCACCAGAAGGGCCTTCCATATAGTTCCATTAGCTCACACTTAACACGATCAATCAATCTAATTCTTCTGCAACATCGATTAGTCATAGGGCGTCAGAATTCCACAGGAGAAATGACTTAAATAGTACTTTTACTACAGTACCAAAGTAATTTTATTAGAGTACCAAAACATCTATTATGTATGACCTTTGGGACTAAATTAGATTGTAACAGGAAAAAAATTAACATATACAAACAAAACCAAAGTTTCAGATCTGAAACTCTTCCTTTTTGCTTTGTCAGCAATATCAACAGTTAACTGAATTGGCACAACGACCTTCCTATCACCCCTTTAGAGGGCTGTGGATATTAAGTCGGCTTTGATTTTATTTGTAACCTTTTTAGCTAGACAAGTAAAAAAATCTGCAGTTTAGCAAGTTGTCAATATGGCAGCCAATTAGTATTTACTAATTATGACTGTTTGCACAAAAAATGGTCAGATACTGTCTAAAGGAAATTTTAAAAATGCACTAACAGAAATCTGTTCACATTAGAAAAATCTTACTACCTCCAAATTTAGGCACTAAACTGTCTCCCCCATCCCACTCTGTTTTCTTTTTAATGCACTCCAATATTTTCTTAGTTTCTAGAAATTTGGAAACTATTTAACTTTTTCATCAGACGTTTCTTTCAACTGCTTAAATACTCTGACCACACAGAGATAAATTTTAAGGCTTTAAATGAGGCAGCAAGAATATTTATACCACTTGAATATCCATCAAAAGCAAAATAAAGTTATCTTTCCATTTAACATTACCTAACGTTTTTAAGCATGTACAGGACTTCCGATGGCAAATGGGAATTCTTTACATCAAATTCCGTCAGATCTGCCTCTAGCAGAGAGGGAGGTGGTTCCTTGGGCTGCAGAGTTGGACACTCTTTCTTGATACGCAGAATCCTACAAATCAAAACACCACCAGGTCAGGGTGGCAGCTCATCTGCCTTAGCAGCCAGCTGTACACGGGCACCATAGGCTGAGCGCAGTACCAAAAGCACACTATGCCAAGTTACACATTATCACACAGATAAGACAGCAGTGTTCCACTCTCCGACTGCTCCCTTCCTGCCTTCTTCAGCAAAACTACAGACAATGCTGCAGGCGCACCCACGCCATTTCAACAAACTTCCCAGCAGAATGCAAGGCCGATGCCCAGCTGGGAGACCAAAGGATTGTGAAAACAACAGCAATGGGAAAACACTGTGCTAGGGATTGGTTCCACACCCCATACACACAAACAAAACAAAACCCCACCACACACAACACAACAAACACACAACAGCACCCATCGCATGAATTCTCCCCTTCCCAAAAGCCCAAGTACCTTTTTGCCAGATTTAAAACTTTTGCCCGTTTCCGCATCCTTTGGCGAGGCACAGTGTTCCCAACCAGAGAGTTCGGAAGGGTTGTAACCTAGGAGGAAGTAACAAAACCAGAAACATTTACTAAAAACCAAAACCTTAGCTCCAACCCTGCAAAAGATCCAACTTATCTACCAGGTCATTAGAACGTGAGTAGAGTGAAGCAATAAAAGACTTTGAGGACTGGAACAACACCTACTCCAGGATCACTTTCTTTCTAGACATAAAGCAGAGTACATTTTGATCTTGAAAAGCAACTACTACAGTGGTAATGGATGGCAGTGAAGAAAAAGAAACCCTTAGCTACACAGTTCTCACTTAGGAACACCCAACATCAAGCTGAGAAGTAACATTTAAAGTTCCAGTATTCCTTTGGCAGTCTGATGTTAACACACCAGGGCCTGATTCATTTTTCACCTGGTGACAAACAGCAACACAGTTCTTTTGCTTCCTTTTCACAGTAACTAAGTGCCACCCTCTGGAGAATTGCAACAACTGCAAGACCAAGAAAATACCTCCTGAATAACCGAAGTATTACTACTTTCCTCACCAAAAAAAAAAAAATAATAAAAAAAAAATCTTCAATTAGTTTAGAGAGTTTTTCCTTTTTCTTTCCATTTTTTTTTTTTTTTAAGAGTAAAAGCTTGGCATTTTACCAAAAATGCATGATTTCACTCCAAACAGCAGCTTGCAATATTCTATATATCTCATTCGGGAGCAAAAGCAAAAGGCAAGGTCTATACCCCTTCAACCCGCCCCCCCAAAACAAAAATGATTTTACCATGTGAAATCCTAGGCAGCTTTATACAAACATGTCAGACAATATGAAAATTATGAAGTTATGAATATCAGAAGCCCGGTCCCAGAACGCTCAGTTTTAAAAACAGCGCTGTCTATAAGCCCAAAGCCCTCAATTCATCTGAGCAAAGCACATGAGGCAGAGGGCTGTGGCAGCCCACAAGAGGAAGCGTTCCTCCACAAGCAGTGTCTGACAAAGCAAGGTTATTTATCCGTACCTTATTTCTCTACACATTGTTAAGCAGTGCCTGTGTGAGCACGCAGCTGGACTCGAGCTGGCTGTCCCACAGACAGTGAGGACGCCTGCAGCCCCACTCTTCCCGTGGTCCTGAAGGGCCCGCTCCAGCCCCTTCCTGCCTTGCAGGTCCCAGGGGCCGGGGACCCCACCAGACCCACAGCCTGGATCTGACTCTGCAGGACAGCGGGTAGGGAGCACACATCGCAGTCACGACTAAGTTGCCTTTTTCTTCCCCCAGCCATTTGTAGCTGACTACAAGCAAGCAATAACCATTTGCTACTCTGGAAAGAATTCAGAGTCCCCATCTGAGTAAGATGCAGCTTTCCAAAGTCGGGCTCTCTCAATCACATCGTATGTACTAGAACTCCAAGAAGTTGCTACATAGACTTTGGCACAGATAGTATTGAGCAAGGAAGTCACCTCGACACCAAGGTCCCATCACGTTTGGTTTTCTTACAACTTGCACATCTCTGCACTGACATAGCCATTCAATCCTCTGAAAAGATTGGTTCTTTTGGCCATGGTGGTACTGTCAATCGGGGGAAAAAAGAATCTCACATTCAGCACACACTAAACAGCTTCAAGGGAAGCAAGGCAGGAACATTAACCTCCTCAGTTAACTGGAAACCAGACCGTCAGTGGTGAAAACCTAGGATGCCTACTAAGGCTAACCTAATTGTTCACGGGAAATGTCTGTTCAAACCTTCTTGTTACAAGTGAAAAAGACAAAGTGAAACTGTAAAGACAAAAAAAAAAAAAAAAAAAAAAAGAACTAAGTATCAGAAAGGCAGCCACAGACTTTAAGGATTTAACCAATTTATCAGCCAGAGTCAAACATCAAAACAAGAAACCTAGGGCACACGTAACATTCCTTGCTGCAATCTAAGGCAAAGTTCAATCACTGGATAAAGCTCTCTGGAACAGTCTATAATTATAGTTTGAAAGTCTTATTTGCAATTCAGGAAAACAAAGGCTCATATACTGAAGGGGTTAGTGCTCCTCATAGGTAGACTGCAGAAAGATAAATCTGAGTACGTGCTCCCCAGATAGACAGGCCATCTCCTAACACGGGAAAGACAGCGTCAGCTTTGAACATAAGGACCACACTAGAAGTCGTTATCTGAAATGGACAATCCTGAATATAGACACTGAATATCTTGAATATAATTCTAAATACAGAGAAAGATAGGTAGATTATTATAGATAATCAGCTATCAATTCCATAGAGGAATATTCTTTGATTCACCACTAACCTTGATGTCTGAAAATATTCCTGAAGGAGGTAAGGTTTAATCAGAAAGAGAAGCTTTTGCTGTTCCATTCGCAATTCTGGCAAAATTCCAGCAGTTCTGACACATCCCCAAAATTTCAGGGAAGTTTAATAGGTCAAAGATCCTGAGCCAGACTAAGCAAGAAAAATATTTCAAAATTTACCAGACCTCCTAAACTGGATTTTAATCTTTACGTCCCTCCAACCATGCCAAACATTCTTACCTTTCTCATGATCTTCCGCCCGTAGAACATCACTTTGTCTCGCTTGCGAAATCTGTATTGAGGCACATGTGGTTGAAGTTGTTCTAAAACAGAGAAGTTTCCCATCAGAAGCCATCTGCAGCTTTATGTTACAGGCGGAAAAAAGACTAAGCACGAGTTGTCAGCTTTGTTACTTCCACAATAGCCACAGTTCCTGTCTGCTAAGAAGCAAACTATTGTGGCCAGCACTTCGAATTCAAACCAGCACAAGACACCTCACGATTCAGCTCCTGTTAGCCAAGCCAGAGTAGGGATGAGCTAGCTTAAGGCTCCACCTAATCACTGCGGGAGGTAAAAAGGTTCTCTAAACAGGTAGAGAGATCAGGGGACTTTAATATCACAAAAGGAAACCTCCAGTTCACTGGTGTCTCATTATTTGAAGAGTGAAATCACAGCGGGCTTCAAATTATTTGTAAGCCAAGAGACATGAAGGCTATCACACACTAGAGAAACAAAAGTATCCGGTGTCTTGCACAAGACAGTTTTGAATTTGACATTCACAGCTGGGTAAGTGTATCAACACAAGTTCTGAAGCCAGGACCTTCACAGCCAGCAGATATTACAAATAGACCCAGAATTTACCATGTAATGCTACAAAAATACTGAAGGTTACTGAGAAAAAATACTGAGAAAACTGTTTTTAAACATTGTTGTCGAGTACTTACTAGACTGTTTCACTCTTCTGTAGATGACAATCACAACAACCCCTATCAGGAGCAAAGCAACTGCAGCCCCAATTGCAATTCCAGTCAGCTGTGAGAAGAATGTACAGGGGAAACAAATTAATGCCTTTTGTAGTTGAAAGCTATTTTATGTTTTGGAGACCATTTAGCTCAGTAAGTGGCCTGAATATCAAGCACGTTCATAAATATTTCAGTTTTAACTGAAACATCACACATGCAAGACGCTTAAATTTAAATTATATCAGTGCTTCATAAGCTTATATGTGAAATATTCAGCATTCTTCCCCCCAGAGATCTATGAGCTGATGAGCTAAATATACACGGGATGAAATAAGAGGAATTAATTCCCGCCTCACACACAGCAACAATAATGAAACAAAAACTCCTCTCAGTCTACTCAGACTTCAACTTTGACAAAGCAGAGTTCTTGGAGCTTACAAGCAAGAGCGCACTATTTATGCACACACAGTCTTTCATGCAGCTGCTTAAAGCTGTACGTTACCATAGTAGTCTGTATTCTGTCTTCTACAAATTGAAGAATTCGTGTTCCACCTGCTGGTAACACAGCCTAGCACCAAAAGGAAAGTGAAATTAGTTTCCCACAAAAGGCAAAAAGCCTCCTTGAAAATATCTCTGTGTCTGCTCTGCCATACACAACACAACTTGATTATATTTTCCAATGTCTTTCTTTCAACTATCATCCACTTTGAAACACAACACATTCGGTGGAGAGGGGCCAGTACTGGAGTTCTGTATTGGTGTCAGTTCCTAAACCATGCTAAAACAGGGTCAGACAGTGAGGTGATAGCTTTTCTTTTTATGACTACATTACTCAGAGCAATATGGACAAGAGTGGAATGTAAAGGACTTTATGAGACTAAGAAAATAAGCAATAAAATGGCAGATGAAATTCAGCATAAACCAGGAAGATGTGCACATGGGTAAAAGCTCTAACTCAGGTATACAGCCCTGGGAGCTATCCTGATTGTTGTTATTCTGGGAAAAAAAACGTGGAAGTTATAAAGGCTGTAAGTTTGACAGCTCAAAACTTACCTGAGCAGAGGTAAAAACCAAACCAAATATTAGGAACAAGTAAGAAAAGAAAGAGTACAAGGACATACCAGCCTGTAAGTCTTAAGTCTGACTCAAACCTTACAAGTACTTGAATCTTAAGTTTTGGTCCCAGTTTTTGCCCTCAGTTCCAGATCTGGATGACATCTTAATTTAGCTTTGCAACTAAAAGAAAACTGCAAGTGCACACTGAGAGTCACCAAACCATGAGAGTCTCTCTCATCAAAGTTCATTCCAGGTTTGCAGTGCCTGACCAGCCAATGCTGACAGATGAGAGTTTATCTTCTGAGGCCGCTTTAACACAGCGTACCAACAACGTTCCCAACACCCTCGAACTATCGCTGTTACCAGTGTCAGACTGTTATTAGTGGCATGGCAGTGAAAAGTCACAATAAAAAAAAATTGAAAAGCTGTTAGCCACCAATACAGTCTGGCAAAGCCCAGCGAGTTCGCAACATGGGTCAGTTGTGGTCTCTTAGTTTGTTTCTCCTTGACAGCGTCAGGGTTGCGCACAGTTCTGCTACTGTCCAGGCCTGAGCGAGCTCAAGTAACACAGAAAACAGGAGTCACCAACTGACAGTCACATTGCTGCTGAGTGAGTAGAAACAAATTCACGACAAACCAAAACGCACACAGGCACACACAGAGCCCTCATATCACAGTACAAGAAGTCAGTACGAGAAAGAAAAAGGTCAGAGCTCCAGGAGAAGCTGAGAGGCCCACAGATGGCTTATTACCAACACCAGCGTGAACGGCATTCCCCCCACAGCATGCAGGGATCCTTCGGGAACAGCAGGGAAAGCCAACAAGAAGGATGTGACTTCACAGGCACCCGAGCCATGTAAGCAGCTATTCATAAGAAGACAGCCCCTGGGACAGCTGTGAAATTGTTAAATCACCAGCCCTGCACAGCCACAACATCCCACGGCTGCAGGACGGAGCCTCCACTACCAGCACCTGCGTTCAAGGACTTCACCTAGTCCTCAGAAGCCTTCAGACAACACTCGGACTCAAAACTTGTTTTGAACATCCCTGAGAAGACCGGCACTTCACCGGAAAATAAAGCGGTGATAGGCTACGGGTATGTATTGACGTGAAAATAATTTGTCTGCTTTTTCCAAGGTTCTCTTAATGAAAATTTCACAGTAGATAAAAACGCAGAACTACGTAAGCAACACTCACACCCATCCAGAGTACCGAGCACAGAACCAGCAGCTCCAGCAAGAACTTAAGAACTTTGCATTGCAATCAAAGGTAAACAGTGAGCCATGCCCGCACAGGGAGCGGCACAAAGCCTCCCCTGGCGCAGGGAGCAGGACCTTAAATTAGAATTCCTCAGAACACCAGACTTCCTTGTGGCTCACGGGCACACCTGGCCACACACCTACAGTTTGACTGCAGATACTGGATTTTCACAAGAAAACGTCTTTTACCTGCCCATGAGCATGCTGTACGTAGCTTTTAGCTCCAGCAACGACTATTTCCTATCGCAGCCCTTGTGTGTCATTACAGGAAAGGCAACAAGCGCCCCGGTGGACTGCGAGTTGTTTATGATCAAGCAAAAGGCACTCAGAAACCGTGTCGTTCTGCTGACAGCTGAGAACATGAAGCAAAGAGGGAAGGGCTTGTGGTAAAAATGAATTGAAAAAAAAATAAAATACACCAAGAGCGGGACCGATCCTGAAACGTCTGGAAGGTTAAAACCCACTTGAGGACAAGTTCTTGCAAACTGACACCGCCGCACGGAACCGCGCTCCCAGCGTTCCCAGGTGAGGCACGCCGGGGTTCGGTCCGGGAAATGCGGAAAGATAAAAACAATAAAAACCTGCAGCGAGCCCCGTACCTCCAGGCTGGTGCCGTTGCCCTCCTCTTCATCCATGCCCGGCGGAGCTGCGGGGACCTGAGGGAAGAAGGCGAGCTCAGCGACGGGAGCGGCCGCGCCCCGCCCCCACCCCCCGCGCTCCTTTTGGGGCAAAAAAAAAAAAAAAAAAAACAACCCGCGGGCGGGGGCCGCGCAGCGCCCCCCTCCCCGACCCGGGGCTGGTGTCTGTGGAAGCTCCGCTTCTCCGCTGCGCTCACAGACCTGCGGGGAACAACGAAAAGCCTCGCTGCAGGCAGGCGGCGGCCGGGGGTCTCGGTACCGGCACCGCCGGCAGCCCCCGGGCGGCCCCGCGCTGGGAACGGGCCCGGCCGAGCGCGGCCGAACGGGGCCGAATGGGGCCGAGCGCGGCCGAACGGGGCCGAAGCCAGGCCCGGCCCCGCCCCCTCGCCTGCCCCCGCCGCTGAGGGGAGGGGCAAGCCCCGCCCACCCAGCCGGCCTCCTCGCTGCTGATTGGCCTCCTCCAGCCCCGCGCCGAGAGAAGGCTAAGACGGGCGCTGCGGATTGGTCAGCGCGTTCCGGCCAGTAGGAGTGGGCCGTGCTGCGGGGTGTGGGTGCGGGCAGTGTGAGGAGAGCGGTGCGGCGGCGGGAGGCGGATTTTGGGGCAGAGCTTGGAGCCCTCAGCCCAGCGCCGCCTTCTCCCGTCCCGCCGCTTCCTGAGGGGCTTCGGTCGCTCGGCATGGGGCTGCTGGCCCAGCTGGCCCGCGGGCTGGTGCGGGGCGCTGACCGCATGTCCCCGTTCACCAGCAAGCGCGGCCCCCGGAGCCACAACAAGGGCCGCGGGGCCAAGAAGCTGGGCGTGCTGACCGCCAACAAGAAGTTCCTCCTCGTCAAGGAGATGGTGCCGCAGTTCGTCGTCCCCGACCTGGCGGGCTTCAAGCTGAAGCCCTACGTCTCGTACCGCGCCCCCGAGGGCTCCGAGCCGCCGCTGACGGCCAAGCTGCTCTTCAGCGAGGTGGTGGCGCCCCGCATCGAGAAGGACGTGAAGGAAGGCGCCTTCGACCCCAACGACCTGCAGAAGTACGGCTTCGAGCCCACGCAGGAAGGCAAGCTCTTCCAGCTCTTCCCCAAGAACTACGTGCGCTAGGGAGCGAGCAGGGGGCTGCCCGCAGCCGCTGCCGCGAGCTGTGGTGGGAGAGACTTGGCCTGCGCCCGCAAATCTGGGACTGTTTCTTTCTGTGGGCATTAAACGCTGATCCTACTGCTTTGTCTTTCTGCAATGTCTGATTTAAATCGCGGTGGGGGAACTGACAGCTTGTTCCCCATCAGTGAGCAGGGAAATTGTTAGTTGGCTTGCACAGTATGTATAATTGCACGTGTGGGTGTCCTGCTCTCAGACAAGATATGATTGACCACATGCAGGTAATCGCAGGAGGGAGTTTCTCTCCAGGCCGCAGAAGCAAATGTGCCTGACCTGCAGGTACGAGGGAGGGCTCCTCTGCCTCTGGGAGAGTCTGGAGCTGTGGAATGAGCCACTTCGAGACAAAGCGTCCCTGGTCAGTACTGCCACAGCTCTGCTGCAAGTCGCAAGCACAGCCAAAAGCAGAATGCTCAAATTAATTTCTCCATAGCTAAAGGGAAAGGTTCCCCTAAAACAGGGATAGGACCTCTAACAAAGCCTTACCCTAAGCTCTCGGAGCAGGAGCTGTAGCTTATATTGAATGTCACAATTATTCCAGACCTTCCCAAGACTTAAAACTACCCTTCTGAAGTAAATCAAGATATGGTTAATGGTTACAGTGCCTGTTCCTTAGCAGTGCAGGTGCTTGACCTTTGAAGATAGATGCTTAAATTTGAAATACATCTCAAGAACTGTCTTTGACATAGATTCCTGAAAGAGCTATGCTTTACAACTCATAAAATGAAACACGTACAGGCAGCACTTAAGAGTTATATGCAGCTGCTTATGAAGTTAAAATAGCTAAATTCTAAGTAAATTGCTGGAAATAACGTTTTTCCCTGACACTCAAGTACTGGAGTTTTTGGTAAAGTGGTTCTGTGCAGCAGTTCTGTGTGGAGGCTGTAGCACTGCCCAAACGTACTTTTTTTTTTTTTTTTCCCATGAGGCTTTCTAACTACAAAGTACTGCAAAGCTTGAGTATCGGGTAACTTAATTAAAATGAAATTTTTCACGTTTGGAGAAAAGATGCATGTTACCTACGTTCTCTGAGCATCCAGTCTGTAACGAAGACCGACAGATAAGTCCTTACAGTGTTTTTTAAGAACAAAACCATCAAGGCTGGATACAGCTGTGATGATGGCGAGGGATGCTGTGTGTGCTTCCACTTGGCAGGACTGCCTTCAGGGCTGAAACCCCAAATACTTGTCTACTTGGTCTCTTGAAGAACAAGCACGCTGCCAACCACCCTTAAAGAAACCGAGCTGTTATGTGACGGGGAGGGAGGTCCTCAGGTGGACCATCTGGCTAAAGATGGGAAACAAGAAGAGCAAATAGCTGATTTTCGTGGTGGAATGAGGCCAGCGGTAGTGTTCTGAGGGACTTTGTCCTAGAATAAGACACAGAACTAAAGGCAGTGAATCACCCCTCTTAGTAACAAATTATTTTGTCTTAGATCAGTGTGGGTTGTAACACAACACAGGCTTTATGTTGTTTAGTGATTATAAATGTAGCAATAATCCAACCAAAGCATGAAGGGCTTCTTAAAAAAAGAACAACCAAGAACGATAAATCACTTGAATTGATTTTATTTTAGAAACATCCAAAAATAGGGTGTTTTTTAACAAAAGCTCTTGTTCACAATACTAATATGAATCTTAATGTAACAGCGCTCGAGAGTTTTTTAAAATACACATTCACCTTTGAAAAAAGAGTTTCAAAGCAGTAAAATTCTTATCTACTGTACCTCGTTTTAGATGCAGCACTGTTACAGAAAGTTGTTGCTGGTGTTTCTTTCCCTCCAGGCAACCAATTCTTTAGGACTCTCAAAGAGAAACCATGCAAGCTAGAAATTACCTACCTAATCTAAGCTTTTTTTTGTTTCTAGAAGGAAATTAAAAACAGAAAAAGTGTTTCCAGAAACGGTGTTTTGCTGATATTTCACAGTGAAAAAAGAAAGCTAATGGAGTAACCATGAGAAATTCTGCAGCCATTCCTGGAGGTAGTTAGGGCAATGCTGTTAAGATTTTGGTTTCTGTACTTAGAACTTAAAAAAATGTCAGGAAACATTGCCTATACTTTTTGGAGGTTTTTAAAGCTGTTCACCTTTGAAAAAAACCTGTAAGATCTTGACTTTGGACCTAAATGTACGTCTTAATACGGAGGAAAAAAAAAACAACAACAATGGTTTGATGCCTACGGGGTGGGGAGGGAGTTGATTAAGTGTGGCACTAAAATACAAGCAGGGCTCCCTACACAAGTTCTGCTAAGCCAGCTCGTGCTTAGCTTGGAGAGCGATAAAGTGAGATTGCATCCAGGTGATGAGCCTGACATAAAGTTTGAGTGTGCAGATATACCAGAATCCTTACAAGAAAGGCCCTAATTGGAACAAAGCTTCCTGTTGCTGAGCTGCTCTCTGTCACACTAGTCAGTTTGGATTTCCTTCCATAAAAGGAATTTCTTTTTACTAAGTATCACCACAAGCACAACGCACTGTCAGTATCTGGACTGCCTTTGAGTGTCTTCTCAAAGAACATGCTAGTTCACGGATCACACGACAAGCTACATGCACGTCTAAGCCTCTACTCATGGACTTTTTTGAGGAATGTATGGAAACCTCTGATCACATCGTCTGTGTTTGGCTACATGGAGGAGCACAGACAAGTTTGGTTTGTTTTGGAAGGAGGAGAACAGGCTTCAACCATACAAATGCAAACCAGCCTTGAAGGGATTCCAACATAATGTACAAACAGGTAGCCTCTGAGAGGAAGGCTGTCCTACTTTGAATTAGTACATTAAGGGAAAACTGAATAAATGTGTCTGTGCTCAACCGTGCTTCTCAAAACAGATTTTTTCCTCAGTGCTGAAAATAAAAGCATCAGGAAATAACTCCATCAGTATTGACTTCTAAAGACTTAAAAACTCAACCATAAGAACTGGAAAAAAACAAAAGAAATTAGGGCATAAGCTTAGATGTTACTGTCAGTGCAGAAATTTTCCTACCCTTTTCCCTCAGGACTGTCAATGCAAACTTTCAACCGTTCTTTCAGGTGGAGATCTAGTACTGGCCATCTCCGACGGGGTGGCCAGGCTCATTTCCCACTTCCAGATGTGTAGGATATTATCATAGAAAGAACAGGTTGCTACAATGCTCATTTCTTTTGGACTGTCTGAAGACCTGGCTGAATCGTCACTTCTGTCCAGGCTCATTCCATTGGGTCTCTTAGCTCCCGGGTCAGAACTGCCGACTGACTCAGGGTCTCCCCCTCGGTCAGTGCCCGAACTCTCCCTTAAACCAGGCTCCCTACCCAGGTCAGGATCCCCAGACAGCTTAGGACACACCTCATCTTTGAGCGGCAAGACAGGGCCCTCGCTCTCCTCATCCAATATTACATCAAAAGTAGCTGTAGGGGACTCGTAAATTATCTTCAGGTTTCGAACCTGCAAATTCAGTCTCTCGTCTCCTTCCTCTGGTCTTGCCACAAACTCCCCCGAAGACTGGCATGTAGCAGCAGAGTCCTGGGCTGCAGACAAGGAATCCCTCGGGCAGAGTCTTGACCAGTCAGCCCCATAGGCCAAGGAATTGTGCAAGACGTAGGATGACAGGATGATACATTCCTCCATGTTCTCCGCTTTAAAATAATAATAATGAAATGAGCAGAAATCAAGTTGTGAAACAGTTTGTTGCAGACTGCTTGCAAGCCATTCTAATACTGACTTTGTCACAGGATCAGAACATCCCAAGCTGGAAGGGACCCACAAGGCCAACTCCTGGCCCACACAGGACCACCCAAAAATCAACCCCTATGTCTGAGAGCATTGAGCTCCTACAGGCTCGGTGCTGTGAGTGCCCCGAGGAGCCTGTCCCAGTGTCATACAAGAATTGTTGTCCTGCCCCCCAGAACTGGTTAAGACCTTCTTGACAACAGAGTTAAGCATCCTAGAAGGAACAAGGTACTGGCTCTCCTGACAGTTCTTCAGCCACCTCTCACTAGCCTTGATTTTCCCCAGTTCCATGAGCAGACAAGAGAAGAGGTAATGGGCATGACATTTAAGAGCTTCATTATTCAAAATACCTAAACAGGCTCAAGAAAGACCAGTCAGATCATACAGCGATCTCCAGTTAGCCATAAACATAACAGATAAGATTGGCAGACCAGGTTCTGGTTATTAATAGATTGCAGATGTGTTCTTCCCGGGTGCTTTCAGCATTTGACTCTGATATTAAGTGGACATCAAGTTCCTCCCTTCCCTATACAGAAGAAATGTCATCCTCAGTTCAGAAGCTGTGGATCTGCCCAAGGCCTGGAGAAGCCCAGCAATGCAACCATTGTATGCGGACTGTTTTTGTAATGTAAATGCAAACAGCTTTTTAATCGCATAAATACCTTCTGTTTCCTGCGGAGGGCTTATTCATGCTATTCTAGATGAACCAGGCTGCACAGCACTTCCTTTCTGAGGCAATAACCAATTCACCAGCAGGTCAGTAACTTCTGCTGACAGCAAAGCATCACCTGATACTCACAAGAACCTCTTTGAGCCACCAAGATGAATACAAACCGGAATGGTCACGTCAACAAGTAGTGCTTTTACACCAAGGCAAACAGGCCTTGCTCCCATGAGAAGCTAAGAGAGATTTACGCATGAATAATGACAGTGCCTTGGCACAGCCTATCATGCCAACAGGGAGGGTAGGTCTGGAAAAGCTGGAATTGTTACTTTAAGTTGGAATAAATGTCTCAGGCTATTAACAATATCTGGATCTTTCTAGGAGGCTCAGAGCTGGAGCTTCCCCATTAACTTGGAGGCAGGAAAGGAGAGCAGCAGAGTAGCGCAAGAGCATCTCTCTTTCACTGAACACTCACCCATGCTTCCACGGCAGTCCAGGATTTTGAATCCGCTCTGCATGCAGGCTGCTAACAGCACAAAATCACAAGTTGGGTGCCACTTCAGCCTCCAAACTCCCCCTTCAACATGGGTGTCTGCCAGCGTCTGCTTCATGTTCCTGGTGTCCCACAACAGCACGTGCTCATCGTAGCTGCAGATGCATCACAAATTAATATGCAGATGAGCAGGATAGCTGAGTCAGTGCAACAGGTTCAGAAGAAAATTAGGAAATATCACATGCTCTTCATCTCACTGAATTTCTAGAGAAGCCACAGCTTGGGAAGCAGTAGCACATTCAAGGTAACCGAGGGGGATAATCACACTAGTGAAGAGCAGCTAGGAGGGATTTACCTGCCAGTAGCCAGAAGATTCTCCCGGTGGGGACTGCACTGAATGCTGCACACACCCATTGAATGTCTGCAAAAGAGCAACATACAGCAGAGGGAAGAGACGATACACGATTTGAGAGGGGTTCTTCCTTGAATTTCAAGCATTCGGAGTACAGTTTACTGCATGAAGGTGTCTCCAAAAAGGAGAGTAAGGTGAACTCAAATTTCAGCCCAATTAAATGCCCAGGCAGAGTTCCATCTACACAGTCCAACACTTTATCCAGAGCAAAACTTCTGCCCAAACAGTCTCTTGGCATGAATATTTTCTAGTAATATTTGTAACATAAACTGCTCTTCAGAGCAGTTCTGCTGAGATTCTTCAGAAGTTCACCAAAACAACTCAATTCCC
This sequence comes from Oxyura jamaicensis, assembly GCF_011077185.1. Classification (NCBI taxonomy): domain Eukaryota; kingdom Metazoa; phylum Chordata; class Aves; order Anseriformes; family Anatidae; genus Oxyura; species Oxyura jamaicensis. The sequence goes on along the minus strand of NC_048909.1, from coordinate 1,605,948 downwards.
AGAAGACTTTACTCTCAACATTAATATTTTCATAATCCAGAGTGTTTTAAGGCTACATATAAAATTTCACTGAAAAGCTGTACATACTGTTTTAATCATATTCTACAAAATACATATATCTCCAGAATAAAATAATGAATGAGTGAACACTGGAGAATATTTTTTTAAAAACCTTCCACAACAATATATCCAAATTTAACACACACAAAAATCCCCACAATAAGAGCATAAATCATGATTCTTCTTTTATGAAGAAGCCATCACCATCTTCCTGTTTGGAAGTGAGCAGTTTATCGATTGTTTTGAAGGACATGGAAAGAAATTTTCAACCTGAAGCTATCCTGATGAAAAATCTGATTTCTCTCTCCCTGTCCCATAGGAGGCACAAACAGGACTCCACGGTCCTTGTTCATCTCTGCATACATAGCTTGGGAAGGGACACGACAGCTTTAGGGTCCAGCTGCAGGCATAGCTTGTTTACCTCCTGCTGGTGAAGACAGGAGTCTCTGGACTGCACCTGGTGTCCCAGCCTTTTAGCAGGTTGTCATCTCCTCCTGCACACAGACAAAATACAGGTACCCTAAACACCACCCAAATGACCACAGCAAGGCACAGAAGCAAAACAGTTAACACAGAGCTAATGCTTTTCAGCCCTAGGGTATCAGGGCGTTTAACAGACATACCAGCTATCATTTGAGGCTCACAGTACCCCACACCAGAGAAGAGAAGAGACATGCAATAACAATACCCTCACTTCGGTAAGCAAAAAAACAACAACAACAACAAAAAAAAAACAGAAGCAAAAAACACTGGACTCTAGAATCTCTCTGGCTCTCTTGCAAACCCTAACACATCACCATCTTTTTTGCCAGTAGCCAACCAAAGCACATTTTAAAAGACAAGGTTTCCCCTAATTAACCCCAATTGCTTCCCACAAGCAAGAAGCTTTCTGACCCTAGCAGAGGCCCCAGTTCTTTCAAGAGTTGTGATGGAAGCAGCATACCCAGTCCTGGAAAGTAAAATCCCAAGGAACACACATCCCTAAACAAGGCGTCCCCTTAAAACACACCCTAATTGCAATTCCCAGTGCTTACAAACCTGAATACACAATATCAGTGTTCCAGTAATTGAAAGCAGCAATCCAGGCCTCAAATTTGTGAGCTTCCCACTGGTTCAGGACATTCACAGAAGGAGCAGATTCATCTATGGAGAACAGATTCAGCTTCCCCTCTGAATCACTGCTGATCACTCGCAGAGGACACCCACTGCAGTGGAACATAGAGAAAACATAAGAAATTACTGAAACTGGTGTCCCAGGAGGTTGCTAGAGTAAAGATTAGCAGCCAAAGTATAGACAGGTAGCATGTTTGATTCACCTGAACATTAGGAGAAACTGGTACCGCAGTGGGGGGATGCATGCATTTATACAGTCATTTTCAGCTTTCCATCTTTAAATCATCTGCGTTGGTGGTCGTGCTCATTCCCTGACCTCACAGAGGAAGCAATCTGCTCATGTTCATTTGAGAGAAAGAAAAACACCTTCGATCTTTCTTTCCCCTACATGCTTAACCTGACTTCTCATGTGCTTGATATTAAAATGAATTAATTCCATGTGAAGAGGATTCTTTTTCCCTCCATGCCAGATTGACCTCTGAGAATCTCTTCCCTCTTCTGGAGTACAAATAAGTGTCTTACTTCACTGCTATCAGAGGCATCCAAAGCGCTAACAGATCCTGACCCTTCCTGCTCTTTTCCCGTGCCACACTACTGCTGCATTTTCTGGACACAACGTACTTAAAACACCAGCAAAAGTTTTGCCGATCACAGTGCACAGATTTTAGGACATTCCCTGATGTGCACATGGCACCTTCTGATTGGTTACCTGCAATTGCAAGCACTGATTTTGGTGACTTGGGGCTTCTTTCCAGTTCTCCATCATACACTGCTTACTAAACCATATTAAATTTCCCAAATTTTCACACAAGAGATACGGAGTCACCCCCTAGCCCTGCTTTCCCACTAGTTCTACTGAGAGGCAAAGGCTGCACATTCACCTTCCAGAGGGGGTTACTTAACAGTGACAGGCTTCAAAGGGGCTTTTCATCATGGCAAACATCATTCATCTTGAAGGGCAGAAGCAAGAGGAAGATGAGATGTAAAGAAGAAAGTAGAACTGGAAATTCTACTTATTCATTAAACAACACAGAAGACACACGCACAGAAACAGCTTTAATTAGCAAAAGCAACCGAATACCTGCCCTTCAACATTAAGCACAGTACTGCCTGGGCCCCTGTTTTCCAGCCTTACACTGAAGGCACTGCTCTTTGTTTTGCACATAACTTACAGAAAACACACACCCTAGCCCTTCCAGGGGACAGCTACTTCATGTTATTTAATGCAGTGATGCCATTTCTGAAATCAACTGCATGAGCATTTGAGAGATGAAGAAGCCACTTCCAAAACAATTCTCTTCTGTTCCTTGTGAAACTGTGGCTAAAATTCTTATATGCAGTATTTCCTTACTATCCCTGTTTAAGCAGAACTTCACACTGAAATTTCAGCTGTTTTAAAAGTAGATGGAGAAGCTGAGTTGGATCCAGTGGATCGAGCTGCATCCCACTGTGGTCTTTTGAAAGAGAAGAGATGTCTCTGGCTCAGCTGCAGCCATTCACCATTGCACAACCCCAGATTTGTGGTTTGATTAGGCTCTGCTCTTGTTACAGTCACCACAGTATACTTTCTTGTTCCTTTGTTACCCTTTCTCTGGAAACAGTAACTTCTAGAGAAGGTAAAGCAATGCAGCAGGCTGCAAGACTGCCTTAAGCCACTTCCCCAAAAAAAGACACCAGTTTCATTCAACTAAAGCCTCAGCTTATATCTGTGAACTGTCACACATACAAAAACCTCGACAGCAGCCTCTGTTTCCCATCCTCACCATTGCTCTCGTCCCGTGGACCAGTCTAAAGACAAGGCCAGACGCTGTGCACCAAGATCGACCCTGAAGCATGGCTCCAACATGCAGCTGTTCTTCTACTGGAAAGAAAAGGAAGGGGTTAAGACTGAGAAGACAGCAAGTACATAACATGTGCTGCCTGCACCTACAGCGGGTGTCTTCCAGAGACAGAGAAGCACAGTAGGGTCCCACACAACAGAAGAGATGAAACGTCCCAAAGCAATGTACAATTGCTCATCACTAGCTAAAGGACAAACATTATGCAGACACAGCACACTGACCCCTTTGCTTTCCACACCCTACCACATCCCCCCTTAAATTTTGCTTCCTCTTAGTGAGCGATGAAGTTCAGAACTGATTATCTGACTGCTGAATTCCCTTACAGACTGGTTTTCCCTTTCTTCACTCTGTGGGACTGGCTCTCTCGATTAGTCCCTTTTCCTGCCAATTCAGAAAAACCCTTCTCCAAAACTCTTCCCAGCTTTTAACAACTTTGCACCTTCTGCTTTCCCTACTGGAGAGTAAAGATGGACTAACTGTGTAGTGGGTTTATGGTAGGTTTTGGTAGCAGGGGGCCATAGGGGTGGCTTCTGTGAGAAGGATCTCAAAGCTGCCCCATGATTGGTGAGGGCCCCACTGCCGACCAGAACTGAGCCAATAAGTGATGTTGTTTGCGCCTCTGTGAGAGCAGATTTAAGACAGGGAAAAAAAACACACTGCGCCACACAGCAGCTAGGAGAGTGAGAGGAGTGAGGAACAGCCTTGCAGGCGCCAAGGTCAGTGAAGAAGGAGGGGGAGAGGTGCTCCAGGCACCGGAGCAGAAGTCCCCTGCGGCCTGTGGTGAGGCCCATGGTGAAGCAGGATGTACCCCTGCAGCCCATGGAGTACCACGGTGGAGCAGGGTTCCACGCTGCAGCCCGCGGAGGAGACCGTGGTGGAGCAGGTGGGCCTGCACCGACGGAGGCTGCGGCCTGTGGAAGACCCCTGCCGGAGCAGATTCCGGGCCGGACCTGCAGCCTGTGGAGAGGAGACCACGCAGGAGCAGGTGACCTGGCAGGAGCTGCTGCCCGTGGGGGACCCAGGTTGGAGCAGTTTGCTCCTGAGGGATGGACCCTGTGGTACGGACCCATATCTGGAGCAGTTCTTGAAGAGCTGCTGCCTGTGGGAAGCCCACGCTGGATCAGTTCAGCAAGGACTGCATCCCGTGGGAGGGACCCCACAGCACAGGGGACGAGAGGGACCAAGAAGGAGCAGCAGAGAAGAATTTCTAGACTGACCATAGCCCCCATTCCCCCGTTCCCCTGCGCCGCTCGGGGGGGAGGAGGTGGAGGAGGGTGGAGGGTGGATGGGGGGAGAAGGTGCTTTTGGTTTCTTTCCTTTGTTTCTCACTTCTCTAGCTCGTTCGTAATAGGCAATAAATCTTACTATCTCCCTATGCTGAGTCTGTTTTGCCCATCACAATAATTACTGCGCGATCTCCTCGTCCTTATCTCAACCCTTGAGCCCCTATCATCGTATTTTCTCCCTGTTCCTCTTTGAGGAGGGGGAGTGAGAGAGCGGTTGTGGTGGAGCTCGGTCATCCACCCGAGCGAAACCAGCACAAACTGGTAACAGTTTCCAAGTTTTGCTGTTCCTGTCCCCATGCCTTCACCTCCCACACCCTGCATGTGGTAGAGCCCGGCCAGTCTTTCTTGGTGCCATGAATAAGTTTGTGGCATTTATGAGAAGCGTTAGCAAAAGACAAAAGAAGCATTAAAAAAAAAACAAAAACAAAAAAAAACTAAGACCACTGAGAAAGACCTGAAAACCATATACTTTCCCTGCAAAGTCCCTGAGCATTGCTAATAAATCTAGAGCTGTATTAAATCTGAGTTAAAAACAGGTTCAGCGTCAGCAGACGTTACAGCCACCTACCTCACTTCCAGTCAGGTGGCAGAACTCCACGGCCCCTGTTGAGTTTGCAATGCCAACCATGGGATGTTCTGCAACTGGAACATGGCACCTGAAAGATCCAACAGTTCAACAAGTCCTGAGTGTACATCTGTCTTCAGTTTAAGAAAGATAGCAAAGCCATAACATTTATTCTAGGATGCAGAAGAAGGTACTTGATCAAAAAATTTCATGAAGAAAATCTGAGGCTCAAAGTTCCCACAAGCCTGTACCGGGGGAAAATATTACACATATGGGGGAAATCTGCAATATATCATTGACAAATTACATCCAAAGCCCCTGACAAGCTGCTCATAAGCAATCCAAAGAATTTAACAAAGAAACAAGCAGTCTTTGCTCACTGAAGTGAACTGCTTCCCTCTGAGAAGTCAAGGACAGTTTAACTAATAAACGTGAACTTTGCTGCCATACCAATGGCCAAAAAGGGACCCCAAAGCAGCAGGCCCCACTGTGGTCTCCAGCTGCTGCGAGCTCCAAGCCTTGCTGGGCCAGCCTTACCACTTGATGTCTAGGATGGCAGCGGTGTCTATCCTTTGGATTTCGGTCAGCGGGATGTAAGGCTGCTCCTCGTTGTAGTGGTACAGGTAGAGGCGCCCTGTCCGGTCGCAGGCCTCATTGCTTCCTTTGGAGTCGCTCTACGCCAACAATTAGAAGAAAGAATGGGGCTTAGCAGCACCCCTACCTCCTCCACACCTCCCCGCACCAGGACCAGGTGAGAGCACGGCACAGGGCTCCCGTTTTGAAGCCCCCTCCCGAGCACTACGGAGCGCCGCCAGGCCCCAGCTCCCCACGCGGCGCCCGCGGCCCCCCGAGCCCGAGTGGGGCCCGGCTGAGGCGGGAGCCCCCCCAACCCAACCCCCGGCGGGCTCACCGCGGCGGGCGGGCGGAGGTGGTAGGTGCCGCAGGCCAGGATGCTGTGCCAGCCCTCCACCGGGCACCACTCCACGGCGTCGGCGCTGAACTCCGTGTCCACCACCTGCAGCGTCCGCGTCCGGCACGGCGCCGCCATCTCAGGCCGCCCGCATGCTGCGCCCCGCCGGCCCCGGCAGCCGCGCTCCTCCGCGGCGGGGCGGAGCGGGACGGGGAGGATCCGCCGCCCGTCTGCTTCCCGGTCAGCGGGGCGGGACCGGCCCCAGGAGGGGAGCCCCGGGTCCCGCCGACCTCCGTGAGGCGCCGAGAGCGGCCCTGGGCTCCTTCTGCACCCGCGGGGCTCCCAGCACGGCGCGGCCCGAGGCAGGGCTCCGAGGGCCGTGTGCGAAGGGCTCTTGTCCCTAACCCCCAGGGGAAGCCGGCGCTATCCCGCTTTGTCCTCTCGGCCGCTCCAGCGCCCCTCAGGACCTCCCTCCTCTCCCCATCACCCATCTCTGCTCGGATGTTCCTCAACTGCTGCAGGCCACGGCTGGATCCCGTTATCCTCAGCCTCTCCCATGGCCCCGCGGTCCTGAGACACGCATGAGACCCACACGGCCGCACACCACCCCGCACAACTCCCACCTCGGTTCTTCACCCGTGGGCCTGTTCCACCAGCCGAAGGGCTCACTCCCAAAGCACTAGGCAAGGGCTCATCCTGTGGCACTTCCCCATAAGCATCGCTCATTTATTGATGCCAGGGTTTGTCTACCAGTCAGCCTCATAAGGTCTTTAAGGTCTTTCCACAGTTCTTCACTCAGCTTCTAGTATTGTTATTACCCTGAAGAACCTTGTGAGTAGATGTTATCACCTTCCTGATTCATTACTTTTTCACGATTATGTTTTAATATATTGAGCATACAACTGTTGACTTCAGAAAGAAAAAAAATCCCTTTAACTCTTTATTTCGTCTTTTAACCCACTGTTTGCCCATGTGAGGGCCCTCCCCCTTTCCCACAGCAGCTTTTCTTCAAGTGCCTCAAACAAGGCTGATGGTCAAGTGCAGCTGGGGAGCCCAAGCACAGCAGCCAAATCCTCTTTATCCCCTTCACTGATGTCAGGAAAGTAATTCCAAGAGGCTTTTGGAGCAGGACTTGCCTGTACAAATGTGTGCTGATGCCTGCCCCCTATTTAGCCACTGATGCTGCATGTAGTATCCGTGAATTTGCTAAGGGAAAGATTTGCTAAGGGAAAGTGCTGCACTTACCCAGCTGTATTTTGCCTCACCTGCCCCAAAGCTCATTTTGGACTCTGTTATCACACATGTGGCTGGTACCACAGACAAGGTTGCACATCACCGCTGGTAGCTCAGCTTATCCATCCTTGAGTTCCCTTAGAGCTCGTAGGCAGCACTGTCTGGTCCTGGCAACTTGCTACTGCTCATTTCATCTGAACTTTAATCTCTCTGAAAAACATTCCAGTTTTAAGCAGATGAGCTCCCCATATGGAAGCATTCCTGTATGTATTCCCTCAGCTCTTACACAGCAAACACACCTGTAACAATTCACTTGTTTTTGTCTGCTGGATCTTCAGGCCAGGCTTTACTGTGCATCTTGACTCGGGCAGTCTCTCTGCTCTTGATGTTTCAAAATTATTTGTTTTATGATTTGAACATTCTTCAAGTTCCATTTTCCTTTGCATTATTTTTTCTCCACATTTAACCTGCCAAATCTTATTCTTCCCATCTTCTGCACTTGGACGCAAGTTCAGTTTATAAAGGATTTCTTCTTGCTATAAGAGCATCCCACGCTCTGCTGTTTAATCACGCCAGCCTCCTGTCCTCTCTCAAGCCTGTTTTGATAGGTGGTAAACATTTGTTCCCAGCCCCAAGGCAATGTCTTACACCATTTCCATGCCACCTGTGAGTAGTTAATTCTTTGAGCTGCCCTTTTTCCTTCACCATTTTCATTTAAAAATAGGTCATCACCACAGAGGAAAACTTGAAAGTATAACCCCATGGGTGTATTAAAGGCTCAAATATCAGAAGGTGAACAGTGTGTCTGCAACACATTATTTCAGACTGTTCCGTAAGCCAGCAGTTATTTCTATCAGCCTGAATTGTGACTTTTGAGTGTTTGGGATAGATAGGCAGTACCACCCTACCTGGATACGAAGAATACCCTGGGGGAAGTATCAACATTTCTTGGTGTGCTTACACTTGTGTACTGTTCTGTTGCTGTTATCAGCAACTCTGCAGGCTCCTGACATGAGCTGGATTTGCCACAACTGTGACAAAAATCTTTCTTTGGACTCTTTCAAAGGGCCCCAGAGCCCATGGGTCCTGGAGCTGGCTGCCACCAGAGACACTCACCCTTTCCTGGGACTTGAGGGAGACCAGGGCAACCCACCAGCAGGAGACCTGCCAGCCATGGATGAGCTGCATGAGATGCCACATGCATTCACAAGGGCCTGACAGTGCTAGGGCAACACAGCTGGCAGCAAAGGATTGTGTGCACCTGAAGCACAGCCTTCTGCCTCTCGAAGACCACACTGATCAGATCCTCAAACAACTTGCCAGGCATCACAGCTTACAGACATCACAATGCCTGTAGCCACTTCCATCCTCTGGCACAGGGCGGGTTTGGAGTCAATGGCTGCACTCAGGTTAGTGCTTCTGTTATCTCATCCAGCCTTCCAGGGTGCTCAGGCAGGAGTGCCTCATCCAGGCAACTCATTACCTGGTTGATGATCTGACAGACCTAGTGACCACGCTCCCTCCACCATTCACCAGGATGAGGATTGCCCCAAACACCCACCACCCCATTTCTGCGCTCTTTAGCATGAGTCTCACCCTTCCTTCACCTGCTGCTGAAGAGAAGTTTACACTTCGCTTCATCAAGACTTCATCCACAGTGTTTGTCTTTTGTTTCTCCACTTAGAACTGTGGCCATTTTCCCTGCTCAGTGCTGCAGAAGTGTTTAAATGCTTCAAGACTGCACTTCATTTTGCTAATCATAATTACTGCCAGTACAATGAAAAACTGGCATGTCAAATACCAGGTTGTTAGAAAGGCAAGAGTCAACGCCCTTTTCAGAGGATTACCCTGAATAAAAACAACCTATTCCTTTTGTCCCTTTTTATATTTAAAAACTGTACAGTTCATTTAACTAATTAAATGTTTCCTTAAAAAAATAATCTGTTATAGAAAAGTCTGATTAGGTCCTGCTCAACTTCTTCATACTTTGGGGGCATTTTAGGTTGCCCAAACAGAAGTTACGGTATAACCAGGAATCAAGAGTTGCAACTTTACAACCTATCTACCAAGTGAACTGCCAGCAAGGAACTTCAGAGGTTATTTACTAAGATGCTTAAAGGCAAAGTACAAAAACCCACCCAAATACTAATGATTAAGAGCTTCCTGTGCAGATATTAGAAGCGTAATAATGCAAGTCCACAGCAGTCTGGTTGTCTAACTAATGGCATACAAGCAAGACCAGCATTGCGACACGAAGTGGCAAAGTGAATCTTGATTGAAAAACAAATTTATCAGCTTTCACAACAAAATTTTTGAACACCTATTTCAACAAGCATTCAGAGAAATGCTCTGCATTAAGAACTCAGCAGCTCACATTCTCCCAACTGCAAAGCAAGACTAACACCTGGCACTAACTTACCCACTTAGTTCTTCAGGAAAATCACTTGACACTCCTTAAGGAAAAATGAGAAAAGAAATCAGATTATACACAACAAAACATCTGGAAAGAAAAACAGGCATGTACTCTGCAACTCAAATCCTCCTCCCATATTATTTTACTTATTACTTCATAAAAAATCAAAGTGATCCTTGGTTTGATGGTATCTCTTTAAAAACAAATAAATAACTCAAATTACCAAATATTAGATCATTTAAGCATATCTGCACATCACTATTTGCTATGCTTACAGGGAAGCCACGAAGGCAACCACATCCACACACAGCTGACAACCTGAGCTCCCCTACAGCTACTTTATATACAAAGGTTTCGTAACAAGAAAGCCAATTCAGCTTTCTAAAAATACCGGCCGCTTACAGCACGATCTGCAGCACCCTTCTCCGACGGGAGCAGCACACTGCAGCTTGCCTGCACGCGGGGATCCCAGATGGTCCCTACACCGTGTTCCAGTTTCTGGTGCGCTGGTTCCTACTGAGTAGGTATCTGCAACATCCAAGTGTGACTGTGCTCTGAAAGCAACTGGAAGGGAACAGGAGAAAACTAGAGAGTAGACAGTGATTCATTCCAACCTTTACTTTGTTTGCCCTTTTTTTTTTTTTTTTTTTAAATATAGCTTCCATGCAGAGTTCTCCAGAGCAAGTGCTGATGTTGGAGCCTGCCTCCTGGCCTTGGCACAGCCACAGATACTTCTAGCCACATGGGAGGAAAAGCTTTTGCTACATGACTTTTTTTAAAACTTTTAGGCCAACAATGTGTTCTCATCTGCACATTACAGTGAATGAGTCCTATCAAGAATTTCTAACAAAAACTGTACATGAGTTTACAAACGTATTAACATATAAATAATGAGAAGCTTCCTGCCTGGAGCCTCCACAGTAGTCTTTTTGCTTGAGAATATAATACTGGAAGGGTAGACCCAATCCCTTTCCACAGCACCAGTCAGAGCCGGCTTAGTCCAGTCAGCTGTTCTGCTCAAGCATCACAGGGATTTTCTTCTTCAGTGCCTCTGGCTTCAATAAGCAGTCTGTCATTACTGTGCAAAAGCAAGAGTCCAATGCCTTTGAGAAGGAATCCTGCTGCTAAGAGGCCTGTGCCATCCGGTCATCGCTCCGGTCCGAGCTCTTGCTGGAAGGTCCGCTTCTTCTCCCGACAGTGTTTCTTGTGAGCAGGCCAGTCCTTCTGCTGGCATTGTGACCCACAGTACCTTGCTACCTGGCATCGGCCACAAATGTTGAATTCACGTAACTAGGAAAAACAACACAGCATTAGTGAGCCTAACTGAGCACTTAACAAATGCTGAGCAGGCCAAAAATGTTATCAGAAAAAAGCCCTTCTTATTCATGCGTCTGACAGAGGCACAGCCCTCAGACATCTCATTCTGTACCAGCCTTGATCAAGACCTTATGATGCTTCATCTCATAAACCTACAGAAAAGTAGCAGAACTAGCTTTCCTCCCAGTTCTCCACTGAAAAAGGCCATGCAACTTCATCCTCTTCTTACGAAGGGTCAAGCATGGGTGGTGGGTTTGGTGGTTTTCTTTTTGATTCTACAACTGTCCAAAGATTTACAATGCTTTCTCCTCATAGGAGAAAGGAGCCTCATACAGCTCCTTCAAGTTCCAGGTCACTAGAGACCTGGAATGCTTCCACCTGTCTTCTCATACACATTGCAGCAATTATACTCCTCCCAGTAAACCGCTAGGTCATTTCTTGTTCCAGTTCCAAACAACGTTCTCTCAAACTGACAATTAAAGTCTCATCTCTCCTCCACAAAGCCTTGATAAAGTCTTTCCATATTGCATATTCATGAAGGCCTATATTAAAGAATTTTTAACAACCTAATCATACCAGAAAAGATTCATGCCACGGAAAATCTGACTTAAAGAGAATTATTGCCTTTATCAACTCTATGGACTACGCAAAGCTTTATATTTTAAGGAACAAGCCCCTGGATAAGTGAAGTAGCCCAAGCCACTACACACTTACTTCCAACGTTTTTGAACACACCTGTTTTTCAATCATTGTGCATGGGGGGTAGTGACATTCATAGTATGTGCATGAGTTCTCTTCCTCCTCCACCACATCCCCATTAGCGTTGTAATATCGTGTTACATTCAGTACAGGAAATTGCTCTTCTATAGGGTCCGTAGGAAGCTGTTGGATTGCCAGCCAATACAGACTTTGTTCCCTTTAAAAAAAACAAGTCCACATTCAGTCCATACATTCATAATAAGCACACCGGGAAAACAATTCCAATTTCATTAACAAGAGTAGGTAAGGTTAACACAAATGGCATCCTTTGAGGGTTACTCTAACATAAAAAAAAAAAGTAAGTATCTCATGAAACTTACACCAAGAAATTTGTACCAAGCAATATTGTTTCTGTGTAAATGGCTCTAAGTCTGTTCTGTGCTCTTGAACACCCAGAACCATGTGAGGATAGCATCACTGCTATTCAATACCATTCGCTACATATTCTTGAAAGCATTGTAACAAGCTCTTATGGGTGCTGCAGGTGTTTCCAGAGAAGCTTCTAGTACAGTACAGAAGCTTCTGGTATGGTCCAGGCCTCTCACCAAAAAGAACATAGCTGGGTTATGCCACCACAGGTGACACAAACCCATCCTAACATCAGTTTGAAGCACTGTGACTAACACCAGTGCAACACAACACGTAGGAAGTTCCCACAATCTACAGCGAACATTGACAGAAGCTGTTCCAAGGAACTCATTTTAGTTTTAACCTACCTAAACTATTCCAAGTATAAGCATTTTGCAGCTGCTGGTTTTTACAGGCTGCGTTAGAATGTCACTGCCTGAGGATGAGACATACAAGCCAGCAAAAACTGCAGACTGCATTCAGCATGCCCAAATGCCACCACTCAAGCAGAAGGGAATGCAGGTTTACTGTTTTACTGCGGTGACATCTGGCAGAGCAGGACCTCCACAGAACACCATGGGGTTAGATCATCTCTTCACAGCTAGCGTGGTCAGCACTAACTCTGGTCCCCAGTGAGAACGCTGAGACAGTGATGTGTAAGCAGCCCGAGGTCAAACAAAGAGGCTCTGCCAAGATGAACACCGCTAAACGAAAGAGGCAAAATAATTTAAGATTTTTTTTTGATGGTATCCCCCTGCCAAATATTGACAGACCTTTGTTTACTAGAGATATCTTCAGCTTTGGGTTTCCACCCCCAAGGAACTAGGCGCAGATTGTCTAGGCGGTTGTCCACGGTCACTGAGTTCAGATGTACCACCTGAAATCCTGGAGCAATGCCTCCCCGGTGTCTCTCCCTGGAGGAAACAAAACCAGCTTGAAGCTCAGTGACGGAAAAGACTGCACAACCAAAAGTAAAGAATGACACCAATTCCATAAGAATACCAATTCCAGAAGACGTGCTGCCTTCTAGCCTGCTGCCTGGTGTCACTGAAATAGGAACAGTAAAACTCAGGCTGTCAACAGACTGCAGTGGCTATTTCAAATGCATCAGTTCCCACAAGAAAAAGATTTGTTCCAGGAGATTATTTCCATTATAAATGAGTTGATCCTGTCAAGACAACCATGGTATATTTAAACTGTAAGAATATTGCAATGCAAGTTCCAGAAACTACCATCCAAGTTTATGCAACAGCACCTACGTAATTATTTCAACAGTGCAGACTTGAAAGGAGCTAATGTTGTTTTATTATTTTAATAGGATTTTCTATCAGACATTCACATGCACGTTTGGCACTGGTGTGAGTCAGTTTTTCATTTACTAAGGATGGCTATTAAGCAACAGGACAGGGGTTTCACCAGTGGGTAGGCAAATGTCCGTTCTTCAGACTAATTCTGCACAACACACAAAGCCTGCAACGAATCCAGTTGACCAGGAGACACCTACTGAGCCCTGCCCAAACCAAAGCAGGACAGCTGCACGTTAAGTCGTACCAATTTTCCCCTGTTGCCTTGTAACAGATTTCATTTCCCAATCCACCTACTTCTCAGCTCTCCTTTCCCTATTTAAGTTTAAAGTCCACTGTCAAACGCTTAGGCCAGCCTCCGTACTGCTTCCTGTGGGGATCCCCACCCCAAATACAAGGTTTGGGCAGAAATTGTGCCCTGGCCTGCTATGCCACAACTAACTTTGCAGCACAACGGGAACATAACCAGTGGCTATCAAGAAGGGTAACGTCAAACTAACGGCACTCTCTGAAGGTTACCCGGCATTTCCTTCGAGGAGACCGCTCCAACAGCCACTGACAACTTTACCCAGGCCTACCCTGGACGCTGCTTCTGGCGCAGCGCTTACTGCACATTTCAGTTCAAAGGGCTTATTCAATTTTTAAATAGATAAGGAATTTAAGCTGGGTGAATTTTTCCTCTAGCATTAGGCAGCAGAACAGGGAAGAAGCACTCCAGCTTGTAGGCAAAACTATTTTTCTTGTATTGGCAGCCCTGCACGTGGGCAGGGTGTGCAGCCACCTGTCAGGGAGCCCTTCAGGCCTCCATAAACCAGGAGGAGCTCTCCTGTTTGAAGTTAAAAGGAATAAAATCCTTCCAAAGAAAAGCGCGCACTGTGGAAGGGAGGCTGCTGAAAGGCCCTAGAGGAGGGAAAGCTACTTCTGAGTTGTGGAATGCTACAGGAGGATCTGGCAAAGGAAATCGGAAGCCCCGAAATCTCAAAGTGAGAAGCACAAAAGCACCAACTCGGACAGATGAAGGTAACCACTGATCAGATACGAAGATGGGGAAGGAGTTAATGCTCGTTAGACCAAGACTAGGACAAAGTGCCAACACGAGACGGGATAGACAAATGAGGAATCTGGGACAAAGAGACTAGCACAGAGTGAGAGCGAACTGCAAGAGGGAAGGGGGGAGACCAAAACCAAGTTCAGAAACTTTTTTGGAATGGATTGGATAACAAGAAAGGTCCAAGCTGGGGAATGAGAGGGCTACAACAGACTGTCAGGGACACCAGTACACCACGTGCCTACCCCTGCTCCCCCAAAGCCTGCATCTGCACCCATGACCTCCCCCATCCCCAAAGCAAATACCAGTAACATCCACAAGCAAAGCCCGTCTTCCTCTTCATATGAATCCACATCTACACTGCTGCCAGTTCTTCTACTACCTCATGTGGCAGAAGTCTCAAAGGGAAAGCAGAAATTGGCCTTGCCAATGACCAGGAAAAGCGTTAGCCCAATAGCACTGGACTGAGATGCCAGAATTAGCACTAGCAAATTCAGGACAGTCCCTTTTCTCTGTGCATAACTGAGCAACCTCTGGATGCAGCAGCATGTGTCACTCCTCCCCCTCGAGCCGTGATTCACAAGCACGCAGCACGGACTATCTCAGAAGGTAAGCAGAAACATGCAGCGCAGGACAGGCCGATGGAAGAACCCTGCCTTCTCCCTTGTGGCTGGGAACACAGAAGGTGGGTTCATCAGGCAGCCACCTCTGCCAGGGCCACAGCTTGTGCCTCCCCAGCACACTCAAGTGCCTACAGGATGTCAGAAAAGCCACTTAAAGCAAAACTTTTCAGAGAATTAACTGTATACTGCCGTTCTTCTTCCCCCTGCTAACTGGAGAGCTGAGGCCTGTAACAGAAGTGCCCAGCACAGGCAACAGCAACTCGAGTCAACAGGAGCCCTAACTGCAGAGCTTTCAGGCGCTGCAAGTACACTTACACACATATAAAGGCTTGGATTTTTTTGGACACACAGCTAATGATACGTCTGACTAATCTCCTAACACTTCCATTCCCCAGGGAACATTACTACACCCAGCCAAAAGATGGCAAGCTAGGATCGCTAACCAGGGAGCAGGGCGAGAAGGCGACAGGCCAACTCCGCAGGTACCCAGCCAGAGACGTTCAAATCCTGCTTCGGAGGAGCTGAAAGCGCACCCTGGAAACAAAACAAGCACAGGAGAGGCTGCAGAAAGTTCTTCCTGAAAGAAGATTTGTAGCAAGTATGGGTGTATTTCAGAGAGCGGCTCCCACTTCATGCTGCAGGTCACTCTGCAGAGGTTGGCAGGAGAGCTCTGGGGGAAGAGTGGGTGAAAGTCTCCGTCCCACCGCCGCAGCTTTGGTAGCCACACGCTTCCAAATGTGGAGGTCTTACTACATGAACAATATCAGCTGCTTAACTAAACTGAAATAAAGAAAACAGCTTTACTTGCAAAAGCATCCAACACGTGCACACTCATTGCATCTTAAGCCAAAGGACAGAATCAGGCTTTCAGAGCACTTTTTTTGAGAGGGGGGGCAGGGAGGCAGTGAACATGGGACACACTGGAGATGAGACACTTAAGGTACACATTTTAGTTCTCCTACCTGCAGAAATTCAAGTTCTTTGCTTTTACTTTACCCAGAAAGCGAGTCTGGCACCAGCAGAGCGCACCACTTCTGCCCATCTCTCTTGCCTCTTGGAGGCCTCCAAAACCTGTATCACTGCTCCAGCTCACAAAGGGAAGGACCTTCCACTAAAACACTTCAGGTTTGTTTTCAGAACAGCCCCCAGCACACGTAAGTAAAACCAAACAGTGTGTGCATTCTGTTTAGGAGGGCCGGTACAGCACCTGTAGCCAAGAGGCTTTCTAAAGATACAAGGAATATTAAGCTGCCTTGCATTAGCTTCTAATTAAAGATCACAGCAAAACGTACATCCTCAAAGGGATCAAACTGACACTACAGAAACAGTTGAAATACTCAGTATTTCCTAGTGAACGAGTCTGACTTTGCAGCTTCAGACCCGCAGATCTGCTTGCATGAGTTACACCCTGCCTCTGTGACTTACTGAAAATCCCTACTGCACAAAATCTGGTTTTTAACACCAGCATATGCTGAAGCACGCACATCATTTTAATTACCTAACTGAATACGTTAGGATTATTTCCTAATGTAAGTAAAACTAACCAGAAGAGGCAATGACTGGGCTGTGTAATAAGCAAACTGCTGGACTGTCATCATCTGCACAGCCTGCAACAGCCAGCTGGAATCATTTTCAGGTGCTGTTAGCGCTACTCGCGGACTGCAATTATTACTGTTTGAGGTTCACAGCTAGCAGAAGCTGACAGTCTGATTTATCCTGCATACTGTAGCCAACTTCCTAGCAATTTTCACCAAAGTTGTGTACAACAAGATTAAACATTAACAGATGCAGGTTAATAGCCTTACTTAATGAGCAGATTAAAAATAATAATACTAGTCCCCGACATTCTCCCTGACTCCCTCCCTCTTGTACAGGGACTAAGTCCGGGAAGAAGAAATAACCTGGAACAATGAAGAAAGCACAGCTAAATCTTGGGCACTGTGACTTTGAGCTGTAGTTTACAGAACTGAATAGAGAGCATGCTTAATTTCTTATAAAAGACTTTTTAAGACAAATAACAGTTCTCTTCAACATATCCCATCTTTCCTGCACACCCACGAAAACCACACTTAGAAAGTGCACCGTAACAGCTCAGCAGATGAGCTGATTACTCTCACAACTGTGAGAGCTGGCCTCGCAACGTCAACTGCAGCTACGAAGGATTTCAAGTAAGGACTCTTGGAGTATGGGAAATAAGACGCAGAAGCTGACAGGAAACAAACAAAAAAAAACAAATCCCTAAAGTTTTAGTTTATTGGAGGTTCTCTCTATCCAGTGCCCTGTCACTTCTCAAACTTACCTGCTTATCACAAAGAAGCCCAGAAGATAGGTCTTCGACTGTTAAGTTAAATGGAGCCAGTCTCCCGTCCGCCTCCAAGCGAACCATTTCTCAGGTCTAAGCAAGGGTCTCCCTGAACAATACTCACCTGTAACTGCTTTCCCTGGGAACACTGTTTTTACTGAGCCTCAACAAGATCTAACAGCACCCACTGCACGTGGTTCTAACAGAGAGCAGCTGCAAGCCTCCTGAGAAGACTGAAACACCACAAGCAGAGAAAGACCCCACATACCCGACGGGGGCAGCAAGCCGCACCCCGTGGTCAGCTCTCCTCACGATACCCACCAAAGCAGCTCATGCAGCAGGCGGCCGGATCCCCTTCCACGGTTTTTGTCAAACGCATAAGCAAATATTTTAGCACCATTTCCATCAGCATCTACCTCCATGCGAGCCTAGAGAAAAGGGAAAGGCTGTGAGAACATCCAGCGCCGAGCAGAGGAGCATGGGCTCTTCTGGGATAGGGATGAGGGAAGGACCCAACATTTCACGCTCGTCTCCTACAGATCACTTGATCACCACGGAATCCCAGCAGTTTCGGACCTCCGGCAGGAGCAAACCTCTGCTACTGCGGTTTGTGAAGACACAAAGGGAAGGGGAGGACGGAGGCTCAGCACAGCAGGAGTCCCGCTTGGGCTAAGACCAGCGGGAACTTAGTGGTGAGCCCGCGGGGCCACCATCAGCCCTCCACACCAGCAAACCGCCACGGCTTCGTGCCTGGTGCTGCCCTACACCAGCCTAACTAGGGGTTGCTCGTGCTAACCCCTAGCTAGTGGTCCTGCCCTCGTTCCTCGTGCTGGTGCTAACACTCACAGCCCGAGCCGTGCTAAGGACCTGGCCCCGTTAGCGCACTCACCGCAGTGATAACACGCTGGCAGTGAATCACCCCTGGGGAGGAACGGGTGGGAACGAGCGTGAGCTCGGTGTTTTTCGGCAGCGGCACTGCTGCAGCACTTCGGCTGCTGAGCACCGGGTGCTGAGCATGGGGTGCACCCTGCTCCGACAGGGCCATGGTTTGGGGTGGGCTTTGCAGTGAGGAGCCCTTTCCCTTGCTAAGCCTCATCGGAGGACACTTACCCCCCGTCTACAGACATCAGAAAAAGTTCTCCGGTCCCACCGCGTGTGACCCCAGGAGACGCTCCCCGCCTACAGGAGAGGGAAACCTCCCGGCCGTGAGCGTGGCAGCGGCAGGGCTGGGAGCGCTTCGTGAAAAGTCCATGGGGAGCGGGCTGGGGGCCACAACAGGCTGCAACCGGGGCTGCCAACGGGACCGGCAGGGGGGCTCGGGGGGAAAACCGGGGGGAAATACGGGTGGGTCGGGGGGACACCGGGGGGACGCACGGGGACACGGGGGGGGGGGGAGGGGGGCAGGAGCCACCCGTGCCCGGAGCTCACCTCGAAGGAGTAGCTCTCCACCAGCGGGATGTCCTGCTCGTCGATCAGCGTGTACTTGGTCTGCAACACACAGCGCGCCCTCAGCCAGGCCGCCGGGCCCGGCCTCCCCGCCCCTCCCACCGCCACCGCCACCGCCGTGCCCGGTCCCTCCCGGTCCTCCCCGGCCCCGCTGCCGATGCCCCCCCCCCCCGGCCGGGCCCGGCCCCGGGCCGGGCCGGGGGCCCCCGCCGCCGCCCCCCCCCCCCCCCCCCCCGCGCGCTCTCCGCCCGGAGCGGGCCCCGCCGCGCCGCTGCCACGCGCCGCCGCCTCGCGCACACCCGGGGGGCGGGGCACCGCGACACCGCCCGCCGCCGCCGCCCGGCCAATAGGAGGCCGCGATGCCGTCGCGTCGCTCTCGCGACGCCGCCGCCTCGTCCAATCGGCGGGCGGCGCGGCGCGGGATGGCATGGGGAGGGAGGGGGAGGGAGGGGGAGGGAGGGAGGTGCGGGGAGCGCGCGGGAGAGGGAGAGGGAGGGGGCGGGGGAAAGGGGACGCGGGCGCTGACGTCACGTTCGCGGGAAGCTTTGTGCCGCCACCAGTGGCGAGAGCGCGAGGCGGGGGGGGGCCTTAAAGGGGCCGCGCGCCGAGGGGGCGGCGGCTGCTGCCCGCCTCTGACAGGCGGCGGCGGCGGGGTCTCGGGGGCCGTTGCTTTGCGTTAACAAAAAGAACCCCGAAACAGCCCCAAAATCGACCCAAAGCACCATAACCCCGCGCTGGAGCGCGCTCGCCGCCCGCAGGGCATCCACCAGGGGCATCTCCCCTCACTTCGGGGGCTCCCGGGGGAATTTCTCCTCGTGCCGGGGGCTCCCGGGGCCACCTCCGCTCCCTTCGGGGCTTCCCGGCCTCAGCCTCGCCGGCCCCGCGTGGCCCCCGCCGCCACCCGCACCCAGCCGCAGGGACCCGGCCCAGGGCCGAAACCGGAGCCCTGGCGTCACAGACCGACGGCAGCCGCTGCGGGGTGCTTGTCCCCAGAGCTCTGGGTCAAAATGCAAACAAACGCGTAAAGCTGCCGGGGACGGGCCGCGTGGTCGCCTTAGGAAGGGGCACGGCGGGGCAGGACGGGGCACGGCAGGATGGGGCAGGACGGGACAGGACGGGACGGGACAGCCGTGCCCT